>NW_020230099.1:0-34493 GCF_003227715.2 Harpegnathos saltator
TCGGACGTGCGATTCGGCGACAACGTTTCACTCGGGCGAGTCGTCTCGAGTTCGATTACGACGAGGGTGAGAGAGAGGTGAAGGCCATAATGGCTGGCTGCGCCAGCGCGCGATCGTCGGCGTCTGATAATGGCGCTGGACCAACGATGTCTTCGTGTACATTCTGTCGAAGCTGACACATGACGCGAAACTCGTTGTCGCACGACCTCGACGACGAACCGTCTTCGGTTCAACTCGCGCCGTCTTCGGTTCGTTCGAGGCGCGACGATTTCGACGACGAGTGGACGACGCGAGGCCGAGATCATGGCGGAAGCAACGAGCGATGGTGGCGAACAACGACACGGCGATGACTGTGGTCGACGAATCTGATGTATCACGAGAACACCAACGTGTTGCTCTGCTGGAAAATTTGAATCTGCACTACGCACGTGTTGATACTGTTGCTGGTTCGGTGTATGCTTCGATAACGACTTTACCTTCGGCGTGCGCTCGACCAAATCAATCGCCACTATGGCACTCCTCTGCTCGAGCGTCATTTCGTCTCCGTGAGCGCGTCGCTGCACCGAGGCGACGACAACGGGATGAGCGCGGTGATTCGTCTCTTCGCGCTAGCTTCGCGAAACGACGCGATCATGCGAAAGCAATGACGACGATGATCTGGTCGCTGTCGCTCGATACGGATGCGCGGGCGCTGACATTGGCGTTCTGTGAACTGCAAGAGGTGCTCTGCGTCACGGCGGAGATCGCGCTTGTTTGCATCGATCGATCGAGAGTGCGTTCGTCACGATGCGACGACCGCCGAAATGGCCGCCGCGCGCAAAGCGAGCGCGACGCGCCGTTGCTGTCGTCGCTCGACGACACGGTGGCGATCGTCTACGATCGTCCGAGGATCGAGTCGTGCACTTTTAGCTGGCTCGGAACTCTGGAATCTTTACTACTGGAGCTGCCGAGTGAATTCACCGGGAATCAGCGATTTCGAATGTGTCCGGATTACGCATAAACACGACTTTCGACAAGCCCTTCGTGTCGAACGAAATATTTCTGCGACTGCGACCGAGTGATCTTGATTGACACATCGACTCGATAATGCGATACGGTGTTGAGCGACGCGGCACGTAAGACGCTCGTTCTCGCGAATGCGATGTCGACATCATCGGTGACACTGTCGATGCTGTGTCTCGCGATAATCGCGATCATGACAATTCTCCTTTACGCGATGACTCGACTTGCGCATCTGGTGTTGTACGCGCAAGCGTGCGCTCTCGTCGACGAAGCAACAGCGACCGCGCGATACGGAGAGCGAGTGCCTCTTCGCGTCTCTCTTTAGGCAGACCGAACCGGGTCGTGACAACGATACTGCGCTACAGACGATCGGTCGACTCGTGTTCGACGAGACAACGGGGTGGACGTCCGCGCCGTCGGTCGCGTCCGCGCGCTACTCCGACAGCGGTGAATTGACGAATTCACTGGCGCGAATTCGAGCTCGGGAGTCGTCGAAGCAACGATTTCGCGCGAATCTGACGCGACTGTGGAACCATCTTCGACGCGCGTGGTACGATTGATGATGTTCGCGCGAACAATCGCGATTGGCGAAACGTCGAGTGACGATTCCGACGAGTACGCGATGTACGGAGTTGCGCCCATTACGACGACCTGCTGGACATGTTGGATTCGTCGTCGCTCATACGATCGCTGTCCGTTCATCGCGATACTAAGCGACGACGCTCGCCGCTTCGTCGCGACGCAGCGAAACGCGCGCGAACGAGGTACGGCGCGCGACGAGAGTCACAGCGCGGTCACTTGTTTCTTCGCCAGCGATTGATCGATCGAGTTTGAGGTCTGTCCGACGAGGATTTGGACGCCGTATACGAGATACTGTTGACCAGTCACTACTCGCGCTGTTTCGCATCGATAACGTCACGAACGACGGCACCTCCGGGCGAAAATGAGCAACGTCGAACCGAGGAAGCTCCCGTGGGCACGAGACCGGCTATCGTCGTCGACAATGACGAGGAAGAGACTGGCGACTCGACCGCTTCGTCGTCTCGACGACATCGGTCCGAGCGTTCCGGAGCACGCCGCTGTATCGAAGAGATGCGCGGATTCGAACGCGATAACGAACGGCGCGCGATATCTGAGCGATCGTCTCGATCGAATCGGTGCGACGACGCTGCGCGGCGACGATAGCTTCGTGTCGGAGGCGTTCGGGCGTGCGCGAGCAGCGTTCGATCGAACTCGCGGCCGGCGCGAACTACGAGAAGGTTCGATCGTTTCTGAGAGAACGCGCGCTCCGGATTTTCGTCGTCGTGGTCGTCGTCGCGAGTGTTGACGCTTGGCCGATTGATCGCCTCCGTGGCGCTGGAATGCGCCCAAGTTTTCCGCGCGCGAACGCGATGTTGTGCTCGTTGTGTCTGTCGGAGGTCGGTATTTCGTGCACGATTACGCGACGGAACTGGCGACGATCGTTAATGTCGACACGACGGCGGGTACGCTGCCGAGGATGTCACGCGCGCGCTTTCGGACGTATGCGCCTTGCTCAAGAGTCGCGTCGTCGTGGAGCGGAGACGTAGCAGCGCGACGACGAGCACTCGACGCGACGCGGTCATTGCCGTATCCGTTGAATCTGCGAGTGGACCCGTGGTGCGTGCGCGCGTCCCGCGACGCGCCGTCACAGTCGCGTATTCTCCATGTCGCGCGAGGCGACGGCGCAATTGATCAGACGCGTCGCGCTGCACGAGAGATTCGTCCGCGGTGATCGACGCAACGACCGAGCCTCGTCGTCGACTACCCGCGCTGTCGCGACGATCCGGACGCGCGGAAACGATTCCTCACCACTCTGACGCTCCCGATGACCGACGAAGCTCTTTCGACAAGCGACGGAGGGACGGTGCGAAAAACCGTCCCTGCGGTTCGCCGCGGTATCGTTCGCGTCAAGCTGTTGAACGCTTACGGTCGTTGGGCCGTGGTCGAGCCGCATTTCGCTCGCGCGACGGTGCACCGAGATGGATCGCTGGCTGCTGCGTGGAGAGCGGAAGAGAATGCGCATCGAGAGCGAGGACGAGACGAGACGAGATGGACTCGACGATGGATGACGAGATCCCCTCGACGATCGCTTCGTCCGCGAAGAGCGTCGCAGCGGTTTGGCGCGAGATCCGTGAACACCTACGAGGCGAATCGCCGCGATATCGTGTACGCCTACGGCGGATCGGCGGAACAACTGACCGCCCTCAACACCGAGTACGAGTCGCTGACCGAGGCACCCTGTCGAATCGTGCTGATCACGTATCACGGCCACTCGACCATCCGAGACTACGTGTCGAACGCCCGACACCTGGCCGAACTTCACGGAGTCGTGATATTGTCGCTGTGCTGGTTGCGACGGGCGAACACCATGAACTCGGCCATCGCGGTCGCCGAGGAGCGACGATTTCGCGCAGATCGCCGACTCGTATCACGACTCGGACGATCGCGACGAGGAGGAGGACGACGATCGTCGCGACGAACTCGATTCCGTCCGCGTCGACGCGACGACGCACGAGGACGGTGCCTCGTCGGACGATTCCTCGCGCATCGCGATCGAACCGCGACGTCTCGCGGAACGATCGCGCGAGATCGAACGATTCGACGGCGGGGACGTGTCGTCGCCTCGGTGTCGGTGATAAAAGCGGCGTATCATCGAGGCGATCGCGCGCGCGAACGCGACAAATCGTGCCAACTGCGCAATCGAATACTCGCTCAATTCTTCGGCAAGATATTGTACTACGTGCGAGAGTTCGTGATATGCGATCACGTCGGCATGGCGTTTCACAAGTCGTTTCGCGTGATCGATTCCGCCGCGATCGATCGCATGTGCGCTTCGATCGCGGCCCGTCGCGACACGTCGTCGACGCGAACACCGCGCGACCGATCTCGACGATGTAAGATCTGTGGCAATAAAGGGGTGCCGTACGGCGCACTATGAGAGAAGACGCGAGCGAGTCGTTTCCTCACCATCATCCGTTCCTCTCGCGACGCAACGATTCCTCGTCGCTGCTGATCCCGACGGCGTTGTTGCTGCTCGCGGTTTGCGGATCGCGTTCTTGCGCTTGCGCGAGCGATACTCGCGACCGGCACCGGCAGCGACGATGAATCGCGTCGACCATCGACGCGATCGTCCGATCGCGAACGACGCTGCGACCGCGACGACGCTTTCGGAGACGATCGTCTGGCGCCGTTCGACCGCTCGGATGTCGTCGTGCCCGAATGGTCCGAGGACACGCGCGAGTGCGATGATCTCGGACGCGCGCGCGAGTGCCTCGTGGCCGACGGTTACGCCGCGTGCTTCGAATGCGTCGAATCGGCGAGTCTCTGCGCGTGTGCGCGCACGTCAGCGAACCGGTCACCGTGCACGCGTACGACGACGCGTACGACGGCAACGGCGATCGTCGCGATCTCGGCGGCGCGGACTTTACTCTCCGAGCCAACTCGTCGTCGGACAAGGTTACTGCGTCAGCGAGGCACTGGCCGAGCGACTGCGCGATCTGACCGCGCCCGAGAGACGCCACAGCGACGCGGCTCGCACGCGACGCGAGTGCAGCGAGTACAACGCCGACTGGATCCTCGTGCGAAAGCGAGCGACGCGAGACGCCGCGGACAGTTCGTTCAATTTCGCGTGTCGATGCAAGTATCCGCATCTCATGGCGAACGCGACCGGACCGATGTCCTCGTGTTCGCGCGACGTTGGTTGCAACGGTCGCGGACGTTTGGACGCGGCGTCTCGCTCGTCCGCGATCGATCCGTTCGTGAACGGCCGATGCGAATGCGACGACGGTTGGATCTCCGAGTACAACGACGTGGTCGGTCCGTTCTGTCGCGAGGCGACGATCGCGAGTGGCGAGCATGTTGTCCGGCCAGGATATCGACAGCGACGCGATGCTGGATCTCTCGTCCGAATTCATCGATGAGAACTTTCGCGCGATCATCGCGCGCGAACGAGTCGACGACGAGGACACCCGGGTGAAGTTGATCAATCCGTGCACTCCGTGCCCCATCGTGGCCGGACGACGGCGAGGCGTACTTTTGCGGCGACGACTTCACGATTCGAAAGCGCAACAACGCCGATCCGTTCATCGCGATAGCGAACATCGGGATTCGTCGCGATCGCGATTATCTGCGCGGAAACGGCAGTAGATTTCCCAACGCGTGTCTCAAGATCACGGCGTCCGAGGGCCTGGTGCCCGATCGATTCCTGCTGCAGTTCATGACGCGGGACGACGCGAGCGCGAAGAAATTCGCCATGGAGATAGGTGTTCTGGTGAACGAATCCAGCGTTCGACGATGGTTCGGCGGACCGGACGACGATTTCGACGCGTCTCCGAATTATCGGAGATTCGCGCGATCGCTGCGCGCACCGGAGGGCGACGCGTTGAAAGACTGCGGCACGGTGTGGACGTTCGACCATCCGTCGATCTCGAATCATCGACAACGAGTCTGCGAGTCGCTTCGACTCTTCTGGGGCAGCGCCCACACCGACCTGGCGTTCGCTTCGGATCGTTTGAACTTTCCGTTGCCCTTTTACAGCGACAGACTGGTCGTTAATTATTATCTCTATTACCCCCGAGGCATGTTGGTGAACGACGCCGAACGCGTGATTCGTGGACATCTCAGACAAGAGGCTTACGAGTGTCCGGATCGGCGCGGACTCGACAATTTGGGTTACTTTTACGGAAAATACGTATACACCGATCATGAAACGGCGCACAATATGGCGCGAACAATGTTACCCGTGTGTCTCGGGCGACACACGGACAGCGACGACCGGTTCCGAGTACATGTGACCAACGATCAATTGCGCGCATCCGAACGACACCGCTTGCGTCATGGTGCGCAGCGATCACCTAACGATATACGCGCGTCTTCTGTGGTACCCGTCGAACATGCGAATGTTGCAATTCTGCGCCGAGCGAGGCAATTACGGCGAAACGATTGCGACTACGACAAGAACGCAGTGTACGAATAGAGCGAGCGATGAGCGAGAAGGAAAGTGGGCGAGATGTTGCGGAAGGGGGCGAATAAGAAATACACGAAATATGGAAAAACGAATTCCCTTTTATTGATCGGTAGGCGTGTCAATGCGCGCGTGAGCGTTCTCGTCGCTTCGACGAGTTGCGAGAAAAAGATCGGACCACGACGGCACGAAATTACCTTGACAATCGCCGCATGATGTGTACGTCAAGAGCCAAATATCTCTAAACCGATCGTCGTAACAAGATCGCACTCTCTCGATTGTCTTCACATTGAGGCTGAACGGTAATCGTACGAACGCGCAATATGGACAATGCTCCACGTGCAACGCGTTCAGTTCGGACCTCGATGCCACGCGATTCAGCGACACCGTGAACAGACACGCGTGACAGCGACCCGTCAATTTTTCGGAACCGTCTCGGTAGTCCGTTCGATGTCGATCCTTGTCGGCCCATCTTCGTCGAGTCGTCGCACGATCACGTCCTCGTCGTCGCTCCGCTTGTCCTCGTCGTCGCTCCGTTCGTCCTCGAACGCCACGGTTTCGGCTTCGGACAACGTCTCGTCGGACGATGTGCGAAACGTCGATACACACGACGGAGTCGCGACCACGGCGAAACTGTCATCGACCAACGATTCGACCGTGTCGCGCGACGCCAACCAATAACCGTTGTCAGAGTCGATAAAGCTGCTGGTCCGTTGCTCGGGATCGCGTTACAGGAAAGCACCCTCGCCGAAAGTCGACCACATCACGTCGTAATGATGACCATGCAAGCGCATCGACAATACGTTCGTCCGCGACAATCCGGGGAATGTTCCGCGGAGTGACAAAATTTGCATTTGACGACGCTCGAATCGGTGAAGAGTCGTTCAGAGCATTGATTGAAGCAACAGTGTCGCCACATCGTGCACGTCGTCGTACAAACGTCGACGCAGCTGTCGTCGACGAAACTGTAGAGAGAGTCGGGGCGAGTAAATGAAACTGCTCGATGTCGCCGTCACCCAGGATCGCAATCGCCAGTTGAATCGGAGCGACTGTATAGGTTGACGATCCTCCGCGAGGAGGCGCCGATCGATTCTGCGATCGTAATCCCGCGCCTTGCGAATGAGGTCGACGAATCTTCGAGCGTCGTCGTCGTTCGAGTCGCTCGTTACCACGGCGCGTCGAAAACGCTCGAATTCTTGCTCGACATCTGTCTCGCGGCGATCGTTGGCCCAAGGCGGTACAGGATAGGTCAGATATGTCTCGGCCATGTGCGGACTGACGCTGTGGAAGCTCAATATGCGTCGTACTATTTCCAATCTTCCTTCCTTCACGCTCACTTCCTCGTTCGGATGAGCAACCTGGGCCGGCAGCATCCATCGAGAATACGACACGCCCGATACGGACAACGGATCGCGCGGTGCCATGACTCGAGAGAACTCGTCACCGCTGCAAATTTCGAAACTAGACTGCGTGCTCGCGACATCGCTCTGCACTCTTGTACCCTTGGTTATCTATATTTGTTCGTAGGTTATCACTCGATGACAAAAATAGCGCGGGATATCTCGAGGAGTGTCGCTCGATCCCGAAGGAAGAATCACAGGGACGAGGCGTCGCAACCCGAGTCGTCGTTGTCTTCGAATAGCGCGGCGGCTGCTTCGTGAACGGCGAATTCCTCGTCGTTGACTACAGCGTTAGCCGCTGCACCGTCGAACGACGCGTTGATCGCTCGATGTTCGTCACGGCCCTCGGCCGGATCGATCACTGCCACGGAGTAACTTTCGCAAAATATCGGTATTATGGCGGCTAATCAGAACGTAACATCTTCCAGATGCGCCTTTACCGTGACGTAGTCGTCCTCGGTACCGTTGACGTCGGATTGGACTCGACGACGTCGACGTCGAGCGTCGACCGTGAACACGTGGATCAACACGAACAACAGTTCTCTCGTAACCTCGTATTCCGCTTCGATCGCTGCAACGCCGCGTCGTGTTCGGCCGGTCGTCGAAATCGACGATCTTTGCAACTTAACGTCCAAACTGGGCCAGGGAGTGCGTTGAAGCTTCGTTGCAATATTCCTCGACGGCGGGCAACGAATTCAGTATTTTCAATTTTACTCGGTAGTGGGCGGGGGTGAATCGAACTCCAGTGTCTTCCACAAGGAGTAAAGTTGAACGGAGTGAGACAACATGTCGTATACCAGTTTCCGATCTACGGGCTTGAGGCAACAATATCGACATCGAGCTCGTCGTTGCGTCGCAATGACCGCGTTCAACGCGGCTCTCTGCTCGTCCTCGTCGTCGCAACAATCTTCGTCGTCGCGACGACGATGCGGTTGCGGAAACGGGTGCATGTTTCCTCGCGCGATGTCGACGCTCGTGGTACCTCGAGACCGCGTACGATCGTTATCCGCTGTTACCGATGGCCATCGAGTGGCAATTAATCACCCCCGACAGTTGTCGCTCGTGTCTGAATCTCGACAGTGTCACGTACAGCGCCTTGTCGTTCATGCCGTGCGCGTTGATGTAGCATCTCGGAAAGGTCAGTTCGTCCAGAGTTAAACCCTGGGCCTGATAAACCGTCGTAGCCGCGTTCATCACGAAGGGGAATATATGAAAGGCGTTGTCGCATCGATCGCCGTCTTGACGCGCCCCTTTGCTGCTGTACTCGTAGGGTTTCACGAGCTTGCGACGCACGCAACACAACGCACAGTCTTCCGTCTCGACCATGACGGAATCGTCGGATTCAATCTCGCGCATGATTACGCGTACTCCCATCTGCATGGGCCAATTCGCGCGAGCGTGAATCACGCGATAGCGTATACCGCGCAGCACGAAATGTTCATCCGCATAAGGATCGTCACGACGATCGTCGAAGCGCGCGCCGGTTCGGCAAATCGAGGTAGCGCTGTTGTTGTTGTCGCTTCTAGCAACGTTGCGACGTTCGGTCGCGACGACACTGCGTCTGTAGCACAGACAGCACCGATCGCTTCGCGTCTCGCCGTTGTCGGCTCCGTGACAGTTCGGGCAGTTTCGCCACGTCAGATAGCCGATGGCCCAATTCGCGTAGTTCACGCGTTCGTTGGACGCGACGATCAGTCGCGGTAATTGATCAAAGTCCGTATCTATGGCGTCTCTGCGCGCGTCTAAGCGATCGCGCGCAGAGTTCGAACGAACGGACTCATGTCGACGGTGCGCGCTCGCGGCAAACCGTGCAGAGCGGACGACGCGGCGCACTCGTGACCGCCAGATCGTGCGATGAAATACGCCAAACGGCGCAGCAAACGCAGATCGGTGGTTCTCACGTTTTCGTACATGAAACAGATATCGCCGTAATCGAGCATCGTGTGAATCGCTTGATCCTCCACCTCGCCGATAGGTGGCTGTTGATTGCAATCGCCCGCTATCAAAACGGTTCGTCCGCGAAGCGCCGCGTTCAACAGCTCGGCCAACGAGCCCTCGATCAAAGAGTATTCATCCACGAAGATCAATTGGTCGAAATTGAGACTCGCGGACGTGTTGAGTCGACGAATGCGTTCGAGCAGTTCGCAGCGACCCGCGACATTGCGTCGCAGATTCAACCAAACGTACAAATTGCATATGTTCAACAGATTTATCAGATACGAATCGATCGTTTTTGCGAGCAAATTATCGTACGATGCAAATCGTTTGGTCATGGAATCGATGAAATTGCGTTTCTTCACCAGATACAACACGCTCGCGAAACGATCGAGCCACGATGAGTCCACGCAGGAACGTTTTCCCCGAACCGGCCACACCATCTATCACAACGCGACGCTCGCCGTCGCGCGCCGCAGTCGTCTATACGCGCTCGATCGTGTTGACGATTCGTCTCTGCTCCTCGGTCATACTGGCGACGCTTTCGCGACGTCGAGACGCTGGCGCTCCTCAACACGGTAATACACGATGACGATGGCCGCGTCGCGGTGTCGCGATTCGACGCGTCGGACGCGACAACCACGTCGATCGTCTTCGAGGGCGCTCGATACACATCGTCGACGATTCTATGGCCATCAGTGAACTCAAAGTTGTCAACAGTTCGATCGGCCGCTGCGAAATCTCTCCAAGTCCACGTTTCCGAGCTCGCGACAGACGAAATATCCGTCGTCGTTCGCTGAAGCTCGTTCCCGAGACCACCGTCGTTCGCGTAATCGCCTTCGCGTCGAGGACTCTTCGAAGGCCGCATCGTCGCATCGACGCCAGCGTACTCGAGAGATCTTTTGAGCGATTCGCGAACCCTCGCTGACGAGGGATCGTCCGCGTACACGCGCATCACGCTCGACCCCAGTAACCACTCGAAATTAATGGCATCGTTCGGACATTCCTGATGCGTCGTCAATAGACCGAACCAACGAAAGAACAACAGCACCGCGGATCTCACGCCCGATGATAACAATCTGTCTTCGGCTAAACACGGTTCTATGATCAATCGATCGTTCGTCACGTAGCTCGATGGCGCGTCGAGCGACGCGTCGTACGCGCGATCTCGCGCGACGGCTGCGTATCGCGACGATCGATCGACCAACCATTTCGAACCGTTCGCCGCAGGTAGAGCCGATCTCGCCGATGCGCTCTGTTCGTTACGGTCGCTACGAACGAACGATTTAGCAACTTCGTCCTCCGTGTGTTTCGACTCCTTGCTGAAACGCCCACGATGAGCGCTGCGTCGTCGAATTCGCGCGCGTGATATGATCACCAACGACGACGGCTCGATCGAGGACTTGGACGATACGGTAACGTGCAATACCGTCGATGTATTGCGCCTCCTTGCGCATTTGTTGCACCAAAGTGGTCACCACATTGTTCAGACGATTCAAACTGGACAATTCGATATAGCAGTAACAAGGACGCGAGTCCTCCGAAGCGGATAGCGAAACTGACGAAGACAACGCGACGTCGCACGACGCCCGATCATCGTTCATTTTCACGACTTCGAAAGTACGCTTGCTCAGATCGCAAATACGGCGAATGACGTCGTTCGTTCGTTTCTCGACGACTTAGACCGTCGAGCATTAGATCGGTGAATAAGTGTCCACAGCGCGACGTCGATCGAGCGATCGCGAAACGCGATTGAACGGTACCCGTTGGGGGCTCGACCACGTTCATTGAACGCCAAAATCTTATTTGTGCAACGAACGGTCGGGCGCGTTTGTTCCTTCGCCGTCGTTTTTCTCGTATCGCGCGCTGGTACCCGATTCGATCAGTTTGCGACGCACCGAGGCGGAAAAAGTCAACTCTGTTCGTTCGCGCCGCATGGCACGATCACGAAACATTAACGTTGGATCAACTTTTCGACGATGTCGAGCCACGCTCGCCGGCTCCGAAAAAACCACTTATTCGAGCACATTGCTCGCTTCGAGATACCATTGAATCGTTACATCGTTCCGAAGGCACAGATAACGCTACGGTTCAGACCGTTGGCTTAAGAAACATCCGATATCATCTCGCTCACATGATGCGGTTGATCGAGAACGAACGGTTCTGAAAAACGATCGTTGTCGCGGGAGACATCGTCCATGTACCGCGTGGCCTCTTCCAGCATTTCGTTCATGATGTATCGCCGCGCGCAGCACAGACACCTTCGCGCTTTCTTCGACAGTTTCTCGATTTCGTCGTTATTTCGCGTGACGAATGTCATTTTTCAGTGCTGTTCGATCGCACGATCCAACATATACAGAGTGTTATAAAAGTCCCGGAAGAGCAGAATAACTCGAAAAATATGAGTCCTAGAAAAAATGCGAAGTACTGGGATTTTATGATTTTTCCCTGGCTATCCGACAGTGACCTTGGATTTGACCTTGGCAATGACCTTGAAGGTAATTTCAAGGTCAGGTCAATTTTTTTAAATGGGACTCCATACTTTTGACCCCAGAAATGAAAAGAACGGAAAATTTTACGTTCGGATATGACCTTGAACGCTGCCAAATTTACGCATAAGAATAAGAATGTAGAGGTCAACGAGGGAAATTCAGCCGTGACCTTGCCCTTATTCTCAAGATCATGAGTTAAGATTATTATTAGGGTCAAACCGGACTTTTTAGGACTGAAAATCCGTACTTTTGACCTAAAAGTGTCAAGATCGAAAAATTTTACGTTCGGATATGACGTTTTCAATCTTGACTTTGCTCCCAAAATTATGCGTTTTACATTACTTCACTGATCGTGAAGTCTACTGAAAGTAAAGCGTCTCGGAACCCAACCACTGAAGGCAAGGTGTCTCAAACCCGACCACTGAAGGCAAGGTGTCTCAAACCCGACCAGTGAAGGCAAGGTGTCTCAAACCCGACCACTGAAGGCAAGGTTCAGTTAGTCCCGGCCACCGAAGGCAAAGCATTTTGTAACTCGGCCTGAGATTACAAGAGATGTTCATAATGTTCCCCACTGATCGTTTGACAGTATGTTTTACAGGTCACGGTTGAAAACGTCATATCCGAACATAAAATTTTTCAATCTTGACACTTTTAGGTCAAAAGTATGGATTTTCAGTCCTAAGGAAGTCCGGTTTGACGTTAATAATAATCTTAACTCATGACCTTGAGAATAAGGACAAGAACACGGCTGAATGTCCCTCGTTGACCTCTACATTCTTATTCTTATGCGTAACATTGCTCCCTAGCAGGTGCATTTTCGAAGATGTTCGCGTTTTCAGCCTAAAACAAGCTTAGACCTTTATGTGACCTTCAGAGGTCAAATTTGGCAGTGTTCAATGTCATATCCGAACGTAAAATTTCCCGTTCTTTTCATTTCTGGGGTCAAAAGTATGAGGTCCCATTTTAAAAAATTGACCTGACCTTGAAATTACCTTCAAGGTCATTGTCAAGGTCAAATCCAATGTCACCGTCAGATAGCCAGGGAGAAATCATAAAAACTCAGTACTTCGCATTTTTTCTAGGACTCATATTTTTCGAGTTATTCTGCTCTTCCGGGACTTTTATAACACCCTCTATATTTGTTTTTTCTTGATCGCGATCTCGATGGTATCACCGACGGCGCATCACCGCGTCGTTATCTCCCATTCTGCGCGATCCCAAGAATTGAGCGCGTACCGAACGCTCAGCGACCACATGTAAGGTGTGAACCTACGACCGGAGAATTCGAACTATAGCTCGCTCGATCGGCGTCGATGGCGATCGAGCGAACATAGATCGTGTTATCTGTTATCGAACTCGGCCGATTTCGTTGTTTTCTTTCGTCGCGAGACACACGATGTAACGGAGTCTCGCCGCGACGAAGCTAGTCACTCCTCAGTCGCGAAAGAAAACGCTTCGTAACAATGTCCCTTCGTGACCGAATCGCATCACCGGGTACGCTTATCCAAGGTGGATACTACCATCGGAGGTCGCAATCGATCATACGGACGCCGAGATACACTTCGAAAACGGAAGACTGGAGTTGCTACGACGCGCGTTATGGGCCAACGGTATCAGTCCACAATTGGCCGAGGCATTCGTTATGTATCCGGTTATGTGTTACCGGGGGAAGATTGCGAATCCACGGTAATGAGGGAATTCGCCTTCTTCCATGGGCACACGAACAATAACGCGAATTGCATGGACGAGGACGCCAGGCGATTCGTCGACGTCATCCGACTGTGGCGAGCGCATCGACGCGAAATCAAAGTCGATGGCGGCGAATCATTGTTTCGGTCCAGTTGGAGATTACGGCCAACTGTAAAGACAACGGCGAAAAATCTCACGTGTTCTCCGAGTATCTGAATTTGCGTGAACGGGAGGTTCCTTATCGATTGTGCGACGACGTGGTAGAAGTCAGTTTCAAATTTTGCTGTTTCAATCGATGCTCCGTCCGAGACAGAGCCGAATTGCTCGATGTAAAATGCAAATTTTGTCATCCGATGGAACATTCGTCGAATTGTCATTGGAGAACGTACTGTCGCTGCTATTGTCTCGCGTATCAGTACGATGCTATGTGGTCCGTATACGGCGAAGGAACTTTCTTATACCACGATCTCGAACAACGCGCGAATAGCTTTATAGACGTAAACACCGGCCGATTGTTAACGTCGAGAGACACCATGGAATCGTTGGTAGCTGACGGTTTCGCCGTTGTCGAACTGCCGTCGTGCTTGGTAGTGCCCGACGATGGCGACGATGACGACGGCGACGACGATGGCGACGACGACGACGATGGCGACGATGGCGACGATGACGACGATTACAACGGTGACGATGTATCACTGAATAATGCGAAGACGAAAACGCCGGGATATCAACTCGAAACGCCGGAATATCAACTCGAAACGGAGGAGATCGTACTCGTGCGCTGTCACGCGTGTCTTTTCACCGCGTTGTTGAATTACGCAGTATCGAGATCCGAATTAAACGAACGACACGCCTAACATTGTCCATATTGCGCATCGTACAATTGCTATTCTGCGCAAGCGTTGAAACAGTGGAATCGGTATATTCGGGCTACAACGAACGATTCGAAGACCTTTGGCCCCTGAATTACAGAAAGTGTATCGATTGTCCATGCAATTTTGTATCGCTAGCTCGCGATCGCATAAACTGATTTAAAAATTATATCCAATTGAAGTTTTCTCGAACGAAACGCTGTATGACGAAAAAATGTATCTCGTGTGACGTGGCGGCCTGGAGGCGCCCGTCACAATGCGAACCCTCAGTCACGACACGAGGGTTGCGGGGGGGGAGAGATTATCGCGCAAGATTTTCGGGGGGGCTCGAATGGCTTCCTCCCCCCGAATTAATTTAAATTAGAATTAAGAACGTGCAGGTGCGACGGTCTCGCGCCCCCGAGTTTTGTGCCCTTGGACCTTCTGAGCCGACCATCACGACAGGAGGAGCCGGCAGGAGGAAGAGGCCTTCGCCCACGTCGAGGACGGACACCTCAGGTGACTAATTCTTTCTCTTTCCCGATTACCGAGTGTAACATCGTCTCGAAAAGAATTATCGCTGCCGTGTTTGTTGCCTACAGACTAAGAGGACAACACGGGGCCAACGAGCCAATGTGCCGTCGATTATGTTCCCGACACATAATCCGCGCGTCGAGAAAACAGCGTCTAGACGAACATCGGAAATAAGGCGCGAAGACAAAGGATCTAGATGGAGAGAAAGAGAGAGAGAAAGTGAGCGAGCGACAGCGAGATAGAGCACCAGTTCCGCGGATCAACAACGATCCGCGGAAGGATTGCCGTACCGTTGGAGTAGGCGAGGAACGGGGAGAAGAGAAACCCCTCGCAAAAACGAAGAGAAAGAAAGAGCGAAAAGAAAGATTTTGTTTCGTTCAGAAAGATTAGATTCGTTTTTGGCCTCGAACCAAAAAGATTCATTTTTGGGTTTAACGAGAAAGATTCGTGTCTCTCCTCGAAGACAAAAGAAAAGCGTTTCGTGTTCCGATCGAGTGAGAGGAAAAGAGATATCGCGCCGCTTCTGGAAATTTTCGAGTGCTCCTACCGATAACTGCACGACACTGCACACTGCACCCGCGGGGTGCAGTGTGCAGTGTCGTGCCTTGCCACACTGACCAAGGGAAGATAAAGGAGTAGCGATAGCCGACCTTGCGCCAGGAATCGACCCGCCCGAGGATCGTCAAAAGCCACGCCACTGGGAGGTCCCCGATCTCCGAAGACCGTCCACCTACTCAAATTTTCCGGTGTCTCGTTTACGTGTCGCGTCCCGCAAATTTATTGTGAGCCGAGCAGTACCGATCTCGCGGAAATAAACGGCGTGAATTTGTATCGGCCCGCGAGGTTTCGGAGCATGTCGATTTCCGAGGCAAATAAATCGCAATATCGCTTAGAAGACCGCCTTCTTTTGTTTCCTCACACGGTCCCGGATTTCCGACCGAACCTTCCCGTCTACCGACTTAAACTCTCGAGGAGCTGCCGATTCCGTCGGATTCTCGCGTTGCGGTCATTCGGCTGTTTTTTTTGTGTTGATGATCGGTGCTGCACCTGGCGCCTAACTTAGCATGTCGCTTGGTGTGTAGGACCGTGGACCGACGGAAAGTTGCCGGTGCTTAGAAAATAGCGTCGCACTCGATACCAATGCCAGTTAGCACCACGATCGCATGATCGTTGAACAAATAAATTGATGAAACCGAATAAACGATCGTTTAACAATTATCGCACCCCACCTCGTTTGTATACTAGTGATACGAACAAAAAACTGTTGTATTCGATGTGACGTTCGTACAAACGTATCGTCGCGAAACGCTCGATTGAGGTACCGACGCGAAACGTTAAAAATTACCGGTCGCGTCGCGGTGAAGCGAACACGAATCCGCTCTTGCCGCTGTAACGATCGCGTCGCGTCGATTCACGCGGATATCGAATCTCGAACACAATAACGGCAAGAAATGGGTCAGCCAGTAAACCACTCGTCCCTCTCGTTCTTCGGACACCTGTGCGATCACTGGAGTTTCAACGTCGTCGCGATCTCGACGAAGCAAACTGTTCGCCGCGTCGACAAGAATATTCAGCACAGCTTCGATCGTTGATCCGTCGTCCGTTGAACAACGATCCGGTGTCCGTAGCGAGAAACGTATCGCACATCGTCGTACCAACGATCATATCGATCGTCACCGTCGGTACAAACGGATGAAAATGTCGATGATCGTGACCATCGAGACCGTACAAGAACGACAAAATCTCGTCCATAACGACGCGTTTCACGCCCGACGGAGTCGACTGCGAGCAGATATCGCGTCGAATCGCGCCAGATTGCGCCACTGATCGCGCCATCGTCGAACGCCGAACGCCAGTTCGGGTATTGTCTTTTCGGCTGTTTGTCGCAGCGTACAATGAACACACCCGATCCGTCCTTGCTCTCTCATCGACGATGATTCGTCGCGCTCAAAGATAACCGCACTTTCGTGTCGTTCTTCGAACTGATCGCCTAACCATTCAAGCGGCCCGATTTCAGAGATGTAACGTATGCCGTGCGATTGGACGATCGGACGCGACGTTACGTCGACGACGAAAGAGTCGCAAAACACAGGCATGATGCGCGACAATCAGTACACAACGATTCGCCAGTGCGCGGTCGACACCACGAGCCCGGTCTCGAAAACATCGTTCAAACAAGAGTAACGATTCACCGGACACTGATTCGCGAATATATCGCGCAGTGCGATTAGTAGCGCGTATGCCGAATCGCGCGTATCGATTTGCGATCCGTCATCGCGATTGTGCACCACGCCACCGATCGGACGCACTTGAATCGATTGACGATGTGTCCAAGGATACCGCGAACGAGTGTGATCGTCCGTGCAATACGCGTCAATGCCGATCATGACGGTCGCTATGGTCTCTTCGACGTCGCTCGGTTTCTGCGGCAGCGACGGTTCCCCGGAATCGCGGATTGTCTTCGAGAGTCGAGCGGCATAGCGGATCAGTACTCGCACGACGCGTCAAAGTCTGCAATACGGGCACCGTTCTTCCTCATCGAAGTCGCTAGACCGACTCCACAGCGATCAAGTCCAGGTTACGCCGTCCGCACTCGACATCGATCGACGACACGAAATTCGCGGCAACAAAACGTGGGACGTTCGAATCAAAAGTCCGGCGAAAAAAAACTCGATACTGTTGTCGTTCATAACGGAGCATTTGCGTTTTATACCGCGTCCGATCACGGGTTCGCGTCATTTCGCCGCTCCGTTCGACGTCTACTTGGTATCCATGGTATGTATTGCACCGAGCAGCTGTCGCGATACCCTTCGAACACTTTGAATCGCAACGCGCGTTGCGAACGCGCCATTGCTCCTGCTTCGCAGATCCACGATTGCGATATCGAGCGAACGATAACATCGTGAGACCACGAATTAACGGTCGGGAGGGGGAGAAATTTGAACGCTCATCATATTTACGACGCAATGTTTATTATATCGTATTATAGAGCCAAGGCATCGATCGATCGCGACTGCGATCGAAGGACCTTTACACAGAATGAAAAGTGCCAACAGAACATCGGAAGCATGTGAGTTAACCAGTACAACACGTTCTCGCATTGCTCGGACGCCTGTACGATCACAGGCGTGTTGAAGTCGGCGTCGCGCAATCTTAGCGTCATCTCGGTCAACACGGCCAGTACGATCTCGGTCGTCGAACCATCCTCGGACGCGAACGGTCACGTCTTCCACTTCGTCGTGTCGTTACTCGATGAGAGCGCGGCTATTATATCTATCGCGTGAAAACGGAATCGCGGATGACACGTTTTCAAATGAACGTGATGCTCGCCTCTGATTTCCGACGCGTCGCACGACAACAATTCGTCCAGTATCGCTCGCTTCACGTGAGCTGGAGTGGGCGATCGCGACGAGTGTGTCGTACCGACGACTGATCGCGCCAGGTGTCGTTGAATTCGCCAGCATCGAACCGCCACACAGTAGGACAAATGGGTCATTTTGTGGACAGAAATCGCTAGACGGCGTAATTCTTAACCGATTTCCATGCTTTTTTTTAATTTACTCGCGAAGAATTGCTCTACAATCGTATCGAACCCGTTTTTTTAAATTAGGCCTTCAATTCAAAATGGCGGACGCACAAATTTGTCGAATTTGTAAAACCTGAAAATATCGAAGATTTTTGGATCGGACAAAGTTTATACGGGCTTTTAAGGATTCCGAGATACATATGTAAGGTCGAAATTCTCAGTTTTTCCAGTGGATAGGATCTGCAGTGGCCCGATATATTTTACATCTGCCTGATATCCCCACATTATCAATGTATTCTATTAATCAGTTTGCGTATATATATTGCATATATATATAATATATATATGTAATATATATATAATATATATATGTAATATAATATAATATATATATGTAATATATATATAATATATATATGTAATATATATATAATATATATATGTAATATATATATACTATATATATGTAATATATATATAATATAAAAATGTAATAAATATATTATATATTATTCGATTATTTATGAATTCCATAGTATAACGTAAAATCTTGATATAGGTGACAGTATATCAAGTCAGTACTCAGATGAAAATAACTGATTAAAGTCAACCGTGTGAACTGGCTGTATTAATGATAGTAATATTTATCTCCTTTTATTCTGACGATTTCGTCATGTGCCAAAATGTTTAGTATATTTTTCCCTGTTTTGTAATTAAATAATATTTTGCAATATTATTTTTTATAATTTTATATTATTTTTCATACTTTTTGTATTTTGTTGTGGATTTGATATTTTACTATGTTTTTCTGTTTAAACACTTTGTATATACTTTGTTATATATTTAAACATCTGCAACATCTATGATATATTTATAACATCTATAATACAAAACACTTATAACACAACTCATCTATAACACAACATATCTATAACGTAACATATATATCTATAATGTATCTTAACAAACTTATATTGTAACATATTTATAACATATCTTACTTATATTTATTGTAACATTTTGTCAAAATGTACAAAATTGTCATTTTACATATGAAGCTGTTTTGTTTCAATTAAGTAATAGCTCTTTAGCTTCTGCAGATAAATCTTTCTCTTTTTTTTTTTGGTGTTATCCTTAGACTACTAATTACCAGATCTGATGATATTAGAAGATACTGCATAATATTTTCTTTAGTTGTTCGTCGCGATTGCATTCTGCTACGTTGGGCACGAGATTTCCTAAAAATCTTATTGCTTGCTTCTTGCGCTTTTCCCGAGAAGTAGCCAATGAAAAATAATACAAAATTATAAAAAATAATATTGCAAAATATTATTTGATTACAAAAAAGACAAAAATATACTAAACATCTTAGCACATGACGAAATCATCAGAATAAAAGGAGATAAGTATTACCATCAGTAATACAGCCAGTTCACACGATTGACTTTAATCCGTCATTTTCATCTGAGTATTAATTTGATATGCTGTCACCTATATCAAGATCAACTATGGAATTCATAAATAATCCAACAATATATGTTACATATATATATATGCAATATATATACGCAAACTGATTAGTAGAATACATTGATAATGTAAGGATATCAGGCAGATGTAAAATATATCGGGCCACTGCAGATCCTATCCACTGGCAAAAACTGAGAATTTCGACCTTACATATGTATCTCGGAGGCCTTAAAAGCCCGCATAAACTTTGTCCGATCCAGAAATATTCGAAATTTTACAGGTTTTATATATTTGACAAAATTGCGCGCCCGCCATTTTGAATTAAGGGCCTAATTTAAAAGACGGGCTCGATATGATTGTAGAGCAATTCATCGCGAGTAAATTAAAAAAAAGCATGGAAATTGGTTAAAAATTACGCTGTCTAGCGATTTTTGTCCACAAAAAGACCCATTTGTCCCACTGTGCGCCGTTGTCAGCTCGGCAATGAGCCGGTGAACAATGCGCGTTATCGCGCACTCCCAACATCCGTGCTCGCAAGGTCGAGTTCGCGCGGTGTACTCGAACACACCGTGCAACAACGAGTCCCAAGATGAGTCGACGCAACGACGAAACACCGCGTTCGGACACACCGTCAACGTGAATGAATCGCACATCTTCGGCAGAATGTGCAAGAGCCAGTACGCGATGCTCTTCCAGTTACGATTCGATACTTGGACCGTGACTTCGGCGTACCTCGCCTCGATGTTCGATCGACGCTCTTGATGCGCGAATATACCGTGCAATGTGTTCAATAGCTCACTGGTCAATTCGTAACCTTCGAGCGAGGCGATCGGCCCTGTTCTTTCCTCGTTCGTGCTTTCATCGTCATCGTTGTGCATGACATTTGTTTCCAGATTGATCGATTGATACAACGACCAAGGATAACGAGACTCGGCTTCCTTTCGATTGCAATAAACACTAGTCTCCATCAGCAAACGCGATATCATTTCGTCCACGTGAAGAGGCTCCTGCAGCACACGCGATCGCGGTGTGGTCTAATCGACGATCCGTCGTTCCTCACGCGAAGCGTCATCAATGTACCGTATCGCCTCCGCGAACATCTCGTCCACGATGTGTCGACGCGCGCAATACGGATATTATCGTTCTCTTTCCGATCGAATCCGACGATACTCGCGAATTGTCGCGACGATCGACGACTGTTCCGTTCGTTCTTCGTCGCCTCGATTCGCCGCGGATGACATTTCTCTCTCTCTTTGATCGAACTAACGATCGGGAAGTCATTCGCGTTCGTTATATACGGGCGAAGGAACGTTACGGAGCGATAACGCATCATGAAATCGATTTTGGCGCATTGCCTGTTCGCGTCCGTCGATCACGATGGTCGTCAACAAATTCCGTATCAGTCGTGACATTTGTGCCATCGTTCTCGTAATAGTCGCCAACATAGCGATCGATAACCTCACGATGAGTTTCATCGTTCTGATCGTCGACATTTCACCAGTAGTCGCGCCTTAGTCGTCGTTATCGCGAAATATTCGAAACTCTAATACGTCCTCGTTTGCGATACTCGCGGATTTTTCGATCTAAACACTCAGCCTTCCCTCCCTCTCTCTCTCTCTCTCTCGCTCTCTCTCTCTCTCTCTCTCTCTCTCTCTCTCTCGCTGAGGAGATAACGATCGAAGAATACGCGTTTCAATTTCGCGAAGATAACGATCGAAGGAACGCGTTCCGATCTCGGCGATCGGCGATCGGCGATCGAGCTATCGCTCTCGAGAGAGTCTCGAAGTTCGATCGAGACGCGATTTCGAAGAAACGATTCGATTTCGCGATCGCAGCGAACAAATGGTGAAATTCTCGGACAACAGAGGCAACAGATGAGACAACCAGTATGCCATGTTCCCCCGTCGTTCGGGCGCCACTCGTGCAAACACGGTGCACGTTTCTTCTTCTTCACATAGTAATGACAGCTAGACCGCCACATCGCTCAGAATAGCTAGCGCGTCTTCGGTCGTGAAAGCGTCACTGGCCACGAAGGTACGAGAAGCGATACCATTCTGCGACCCTCGTCGCGCGCACTGAGGTACAAATTTAACAAGAACAATGTTCCACCAAAGATGCGGATATCTGTCGCATCGGGCTACGCATCGACCGCTGCGTATGGCATCTAGTATGCGTCGTTTGACGTTCAATGGCGTAGGCGCGAACAACGCACTCGTTGCGCTTTTGTGCTCCGACTAGTCGTTTCGTCGAACACGCGTCGAACGCCATCGTCGAACGGCGACGACCAATTCGGGAATAATTTGTTTCGTTACGCGCGACAGAGCGCAACGCACGCACATGTCGCGTCATTTCCAACCTCGGCGCAGTTTTGTAACGAATCGCTCTCGGATGAATATCGCGCCGCGATATCACAGTGATCTTGCAGTAGTCGCACAAAATCGACAAAATGCGTAATAACCAATACAAACTTCGGCCAATCGAAACTTCGGAAGCGATTGTCTTCCAGTCGAATCTACAATCGACACACGTCTCGCGATCGGACGATTGATAATGGAAAACGGAGTACAACAATCTCTACAGATCGTACGTCACACGATACTCCTCGTGAACGAAATCTTCGTCGTCGCTTTCGCTCGATGATGACGACTCTTCGTTCTCGGCATAGTCACCGAGATCGTCCTTGTTGTTGGTATTCGTCCTTATCTGGATGAATTGGCAAGACAGCCAGGGATAGCGTTGATCGCTGTAATCGTCGCAGCAGTATTCCTCGCCGTCGTTCGTCGCGATGTTCGTGATCGCGTTCATAACATGATTCGCCAACGACATGGCGCGCGGAAAATACCGTAAATGACAACGTGCGTTGGCGAAGGTCCTCACCGTACGTCGAAGCAAATCGAGCACGTAGCAACACGCGCAATATGGACATTTTCTCACGCGAAATCGCTGTCGCGTAATCGCCCCTCTCGTTTCATCGACCTCCGGCAACATGATCGTTACAAAACGAGCCATCGCCGAGCGTTCGACAACAACGCGCGAACGCCGTTCGAACTAAATGACTCGACGCCGCGAACGGAGCGTGCTTCTCCGAGAGGAATAGAAATGCGGTATCGAATAAACGCAAACTCGTTACGAACGATCGTTTCTAGGTCTCACGTTTCTGATCGTAAACCAGTTGTGGAACAACGGCGATACGCGAAACAGTAAATGAGCCACGCTCTCCCACTGCTCGATCTCGCGAGCGACTACCGTCGGTGTGCCGTGCGAATTCTCTCTCGCGACACGATTCGACGCGCGACATCGATCAGGATTACCAGCGCATTCTCGACGTCGCATCCGTCGTTTGTCTCACCGTTGAGACGAACGACCGATTCGCGTGAAACGCGATCATCCAATGACGAAAGAACGCATTCGATATTAACATTGCACTGCTAACGACACGGAAATTCGTCGCAGCACTCGCGATTGACGTGGATGCGTGTCGAGCATCGACGAACGCGCGCCGGGTCCGTCAGATACCGTTCGATGAACGACGCCGCGAGTGTTATCGGTGCCGTCGGCGCGCTGACGCGATTCGACGCGTCTCTTCGAAAGACGCGCCATCGACCGATAGAGGCGATCAACTCGGGAATCGAGTCGTTAGTCAAGTGCGACAACAAACAGTGCACACACGTATCGATCTCGTCCTCGCGTCCGATAAAGTCGGTCGAACGTTGTTTCATCGACACCACAGTAAACTCGCTATCCTCGCACAGCATCGGCAGGATGTGCAACAACCAATACGCGACGTCACGCCAGTGTCGAGATGACATCTCGGCTCGTGCGATCCAGTCGTAGTCAGCACCCAACGAGTGCCATTCAAACGCATTCCGCGATCGCCCGATTGACGCTCGAACACGATGTATAAAAACTTCGACAGTTCGCAACGGCGATCCGTACTTCTCCTTGTCGATCTCGCTCCTCGACAGCAACACGTGCCTGGTATCGCCGTTGCGAACGAACCTAATGTACATCGTGATGCACTGACGAGACGGCCAGGGATAACGTCGTTCGTCGCAACAATATTCGCCGTTGCTGATCAATTCACTCGAGACCATCGTCATCACGTAATCCGGCGACGCCATAGCGCGCGGCAACGCGTCGTCGCTCGTGTCGTCGATCTCAATGTGTCTCGAAGCGCTTCGTTCACAACGAAGTGACGCGAGCAATACGAGCACTCCTTCTCGCGAGCGAATCGCTGTCGCAGCGGTCGATCAGGCACGGTAGTGCCGTCGAACGATGGCGAAGCGAAGAAACGATCATTGTTAATATCTACAGGTTACGTGAAAAGTTCGCGGAGCGCGATGCACCAACGATATAAATTGTGTCGTCGATCAATAATAAATACAAATATGCGCACTGATGAAATGTGAGTTTCTTTAATCCCTGTTATCCATCACGCAACAAACGCACCCGATCGTTTCCGCTCGACCGTGTCACGCGTAACTCCAAATAACAAATCGAGTGTAACGAACGCGCCTGATCGTTTTCATGGAAACATGAAGACTTTGTTTTAGATAAACACTAGACAGTTGATAAATCTAAGAGTTGTTTTTTTCGTGAGATAACATCGTTATTTATGTGGCTGAAAGATACAAACGATTATGTTATCGATAAGACATGAAATGAACGCTACGTGTGGTGCGATTGAAACGCACAAACGACGCGATTGCGTTTGTTGTGTACCACTAGATTTCATTAGCGTTCACGCTCCGCCAACAGAGCGTGAACGACATCTGATTCGTGTTGCACCGAGACGGAGTCAACGGAGCATGAACGCTACGCATGGCGCGGTCGCGCGGAAACGATCGGGCGCATTTGTTGCGTAACGCTAGATTTCATTAGCGTGTTGATCCAAGACGGAGTCAACGAAGCGTGAACGACATCTGGCGCGTGTTGCTCCGAGACGGAGTCAATGGAGCATGAACGCTACGCGTGATGCGGTCGAGCGTGAATGACATCTGGCGCGTGTTGATGCGAGACGGAGTCAACGGAGAGTGAAACATCTGGCGCGTTTGTTGCGTAATGCGTGGCGCGGTCGAACGAAAATGATCAGGAACGTTAGTTGCGTGATGGATAACAGGGATAGAAACTCATATTTCATCCATGCGCATATTTGTATTTATTATTGATCAACGATACAATTTACATCGTTGGTGCATCGCACTACGCGAACTTTTCACGTAACCTGTAGACGTTAACAATGATCGCTTTTTCGCTTTGTTTCTTGCCATAGCATCTTTTTATTATCAAAAAAGACGCGAATACGCGCTTCATATCGTACACGTAGTGTTTAACGAATTCCGACAAAACTCTACGAACACGTTACTCGTACTATGCTACTCGTATTACGCACGGTCATCCTCATCCAACAATTTTTGCAAATTCAGCGATCACGCGCGACTAACATTTGGTGTCTAGTGTCATCGCCGACCCTCGTTCTCCTGAAGCGCATTCGTATCCGTGCGAGGATGTTCGACGCGTGTCGCCGCCGCGTGTAACGTAAAGTTACACACGGCGACGAAACCGACAGACCTTCGGCGTCGGGCGAGCATCGGTTGCGCACTGAGGAGCGCTGCAATGGACGCTGGTACTTTCACACTTTCCTCCACTTTGTACCTGTAGCGGTGGTGTTATTCTTGGTTCTCCTCAGAGGCCGCAACAACCAATCGCGCTTCTCGCCTGCGTCTCTCGATCCGCGAAAACGAATAGTAGAATAGTAGTTCGCGTTTTTCCCACCGCTCGTAACAGCGTGCAAAACAGACACCACATCGTCCCGAACGTTCGTGTTCGTCGATGCAACGGCACCGTTCGCACTTGTGCGATTCGTGTCGCGAGACCGAAAGCTGGCGGAATCAGTGTTCGCGTTTAATTTTTACAGACGGAGAACAACGCGCGATACTGACGGAAAGTCGCGACGTTTTTTTTCGAACCGATAAGAATACGTACAGCGCATCGCGCGATATCATATCGTCCGCTGAATCGAGTTTTGCCAATAAGACAACAGTGCGCTACATGGCCGCGTCGTCGACACAACGATATTTCGAACCGGGCAAGGAATGCGTATTTCCGCATTCATGCGTTTTGCCGTCTCGCACGGCGATCTGTCCGCGCTGGATGGCGTCGGCTTTTCACTTTCTCTTGGAGAAACCACGTTCGGCGGTATACTCCATGTCGTTCTCCTTGAGCTTCTTGCGAACGTACGATGTATCCTGGCGAAACGTCGAGCGAAACGAACGCGCGGCCGAGTTTGAAGCGGCTCACGAACTGCTCGATCTGTTGGACGACAACATGAACGCCACCGATACGCTGAGCGTGTCGCACCTGCAGCGTCGACGCTTGTTCGACGCGGCGGATTTTGCTCGAATGAACGACGCGTACATCGATAGATTCGACGCGACGGTCGTCCGGTTGGTGCGGCGTCACCGTTCGTTGCTCGCGACGGCAGCCGAGCGCAACAGCTACGAAGACGCGACGATCGCCGACTCAATTGCGTCGGTCGCTTCCCTCCGTCGCAATATACTGGAGATTCGCTCCGTGCTGATGACCGTGAAGTACGCGCTCGACACGGGAATGCGCGTTCCGGCGAACGCGCGATGCTCGACGAGTCTCCGATGCATCGACACGACACCGTTGGACGAGTTGGCGCGCGCGGACACGAGCGCCATCGTTGATGACGCGACGTATCACGAATTCGTGACGCGAGCTCGGGACGTTATGTCACGTGCCGTAGTATCGAGCAACGACAAGACCTCGACGCGACACAATCGCGGCTTCTCGTACCTCGAGGCATACGCGGCGTACACACCCATCGTGTACAGATACGAGTCGTTGAGCGAGATTACGTCCGCATGGAACCGACGACGAGAACGCGTCGACAACGGCGACAACGAATCGGTGCGTTGAATAATCCTGCCCGTGCGCGGAGTCTGGTAGAGCGGCACGTCTCAGATTCTCTGGATCGTGCTGCACACTCTGACGGTGCTCATCGTATAACGGCGAAATAGCTACATAAATCGCACGATCGCGTTGCTCGAGAATTTATCTTTCTACGTGTGGTGCACCGAGTGTTCCGCGCACTGGCGAAGGAAACGCGGGGACGAGTTTTTCCGTCACATCGGCGCGCTTCCGGCGATCGTGTTACGCAAGCTGCCTATAGATATCGTGCTGTTGCGCTGTCACAATATCGTGCACGAGAACTCGCCGTACGGAGTTTTGAGCGCGATCGCCGCCGCTGGAGTGTCCAAGTGAACTCTGGCGAATCTGTGTCTGGACTATCGCGACTTCGCGGCGATCTCTGTTGCGTCACGGCGATCGCGCGTCCGCGCTGTCGTTTCGTCTGGCCGTCTGTCGACCGGTGATGCGAGCCGTCGCGCGAACGGCCGGTGAAACGTGCGACCTCGACGACCGCGATCACGTTTTAATGACGTCGCTGGTGCCAACGAGCCCCGTCACCAGTGAGAACGGCAAGTCGATCGCGTTGACTCTGGATTCGCTGAAGGAACACGGCTGCGCGCTGCTTCGCCGATTGTGGCACGACGTCGATCCGTCGATGACCGTGCCGATTTGTTGCGCCGTGTGGCGAAAAAATGATCGACGCGATTCGCTCCGACAACGAATGGAGCACAAGCGGAACCAACGACGACAGTCAACGACGCGAGAACGACAGCGCGAACGATCGACGACCGCGAAACGACGAGGAGCGCGAGCGTCCAACGATTCGGACGGAAGTGACGCGTTAGCCAGATTCATGGACATCGAGAATCACGTGCTGTACTTACCCAGATTGGCTCGCCTGTTGACCTCGTCGGTGCTTCCGGCGCGCGACGAGACTGACGACACGATCGCGGAGAGCGCGAATCAATCAGCTCTGCACACATTGTTCGACAAGTACGAACATTTCCTGAATTTTATTCGCGAGATCGGTTGTCGACACGCGGCGTGCTCTTTTTGCACTGAGACAAGACAACTGCGCGCCAACGACGAATCGGCGACGCGTTTCGTCATCTATAACGAGTGCGACAAGATCGTGCGTCGTCGATGAATCGACGCGCTGCACGGAAGAACCACGCGTTTGTCTGCATGAGAGAGAGAGACAGAGAGAGAGAGAGAGAGAGAGAGAGGGAGAGGGAGAGAGAGGGAAAGAGAGAGAAAGAGAGGAAGGGAGGATGAGATAAAAAAAATGTGTAGAAATGGGACGAATGAAAAAATCAGACGATGAACTAAATTGTCGTTTTTTATTGTTATTGCTTCGCAGTCCATTCGCCTCGCGCGTCAAGCGTCGCAACCGGACGAATAAGTAGCTGCTATGTAACCGCACGCCACGATGTAAGATTTTTGCGCGTCGTACTTTATATTGGCCATTTGCACGAGTCCAAGCACACCTCCGGGATCGGCGGTTCCCTTACCGCCGCCACCGCCGGTAGTCTTTTTCGACGCCCCTCCTCCCATACCGCCGATCGCTTTGCAGACGACACTGTCCTCGCGACGCATCGACTCCAGCGCGGCGCTCGACAAAGGTCTCAGCACATCGAAATCGGAGCACGATTGCAGACTAGACAGATTGATGTAAATGCGCACCTGCGCGGGCAACGGTGGCTCGCGAAATATTTTCTCTCGCACATACTTTCATACGATGTCCGTCAAATGGCCGAAGCGATCCTCGTACGCGGGATACCTGAGAATTCGATGGTTGCATTGCACCAACGATATTAGGTAGAAGCCGTTGACGTACACAATACCGCCGCCGAACCGAATGTACCTCGTGCGCGTCATCGCGTACTCGTTGTATCTCAGCGGATCTCGCGCAATATTCAACGCCGTGAACTGTTCTCTGTTCAGGTCGACGCTGAATTTGCGCCCGATCGATCGACCCGACCGAATGAGGAACCCCTACAGCGCGTGATCCAAATCGCCGATCAGCGAAGTGACACGACGATTCGTGTCCTCGACGTCCTCACAGCACGCATCGTCCTCTGTCAATTGGAGCGATCTCTCGCAGGCGTCGTCGTCCGACGTTGAGGCCGACACTCGGGCGGCGAACCTATCGGCCAGATCGTCGAGCGCCTGATTCGAGATGTTCAAACCGATCGCTGTCCTACGGGCGATTCGTCCCAGACGTCACAAGTGCCACAAGCGCGTCGTCGAGCGCCCGTCGCACCGCATCTCCGTTGGCAGAGTTCGTCGCACCGAATCGTTCGGCGCAATTGTCGTCCAGTCAAGACAGCAGGGCGTACACCGAACGTTTTTCGTCCATCTCGACAGAATGCGTTCGTTTGCCTTTCAGATACATATCGTTCAACACGGTGACGTCCGGTACGACATCGGCCACTTTGTTCCACAAATCGTCTATATTGTCGATCGCGTCGTTCTCCTCGACTTTGGTTCCGGTAGCGACGTCGATGCTCTTCGAACGATCGTCCGTTCGTCGGCTCGACGCTGCGACGTGGTCGCGAGGGTCGTCGACGCTGCTGACTTCTTCGCCGTTGTCGCAGCTACCGCTATCACGGCGAGCGCGAGGATCGCGGCTCTCTTCCGACGAAGCGCGAGAATCCTTGTCGCGCTCCGACGCCTCGTCGAGGAACGACGTCACCGACGTCACACCGTGACGAACTCGTTTCACTTTCGTGGTTCTGTGTTTCTTATCGTCGCTGCGACGTTCGTTCTCGCACTCGTCATCCTCGTCGTCTCGCGGACGACGCTTCTTCGATCGCGCGACCGATCCTCGTACCGCGGAACCCCCGCGCGATTTTGAGGTAACAACAACGGTAGCGCGATCGGCTGCGTTCGCGCGGTTTCGAGCGCCTGGATCCTCCGCGTCGGTCATCCGGATCGCGCCCATTGTCACATTCGTTCAGTTCTCGTCGTTGCTCATGGTATCGGCGATCGTCGCGGAGAAGTATCACTCGTCGATGCGGTCGTTAATGCGGCGAACACACTGAGCGATTCTCGATTCGCGAGGCTGAGCGATAAAAATCGTTCGGTCGTCGTGGCGTGTATCGTTCCCGAGCAGAGATCGTTCGCGGCACCGACGATCGCGATTGGATGCGCATCGTACGCGTCGAGCAAGTTCATTTTATAGTTACTGAGACCTTTCGCGATCGCGATCGCGCGCACGCGCACGTTCATTTCGAGCGAGATTCTATAAGAGAGGTTCGGAGCGCACGCGATAACATTATCTGTCTCTCGCATCACCGTGCTATACGACCGAGTCCTCGCGAAAAATGCTGTTTCACGAATGGAAGAACATGGTTATCGTTCTCGTGATAGTGGTGGTGCTGATTGTGATGATAGCCTTCTAGATGAACAACAATGGCAGCAGCAGCTTCGGCAATAGTGGTAATAGCATCGGCGGCGGTAACGGCGGTCGAAACGGAATGTTCGGTTGTTCAAGCGGTGGCGGCGGGGGCAACGGCAACCGCGGCAGTGGCAACAATCAGCCCGGCGGCGGTACCGCCGCCGCTACTGCTCCGTATTCCTACTGACCGTAGTTGCGACACACGCGCACGCTCGGCGCGTTCGATGCTCCACATATCATTTATCCCGTTGTTCTTTTTTCATCCCTCGTTCTTAGCCAATAAGTTGCGATCGAGATGAGGAACGACCGGTAGTACCGTGGGGCGACGGTAACAACGGCGGCGCGCCCGATCGTTTCGACGAGAGAAACGCGCCGTCCCGTTCGTAACGAACGACGCGACGAATCATCTCGCCGGTGCGTCGGTACACAGTAAGGAGTCGAGTCGTCTCTGACGCCACACCGATCGGACATCGAGAATAAATATGCACATCGAGCGGACACGATGGCCGAACGCGAACGTGAGCGCGATCGCGTCCAGGTACGCTTCGACGAATCTCGGCCGGAGCATGAGGCGTTCGAAACGATGGACGACGTGGACATGTCACCGACGGACGACGATGCCGAAGCGTCTCGCTTCTCCGCACAACCGTCGAAGCTGCAGGACGGACTCGCGAAGACCAACGAGTTCGTCTTGCCGGTGTGGCTGAGTCGCAAGTTACCGCTCGTTTGGTCGGACGTGAATCTGTGCAAGAAGAACGCGGCGAGACCCGGACGCGGCTGTTGCTTGTTCGCGCCTCTATCGTACTGTCAGGGCTCGGCGGCCGTAATAAACGGTTTCTGCGCGTTTCATCTGCGCGCCATCTTCAATCTGACGTTCCTGAACGACGCGATTTACGCGTTGAACGCGAAGGGTCAAGCGGTCGTTTGGCTCAAGAGTTACTGCTACATGGTGGATCCCAGACCGGTCGACGATCGTATGACCGCGTGTCTCCCGTTCTTCGAGCTGTCCGAGCGCGAACCTGCAGTGCGCGATATCAATCTGTCGAATTTGGAACGATATCTGGTGTCGATCAACACGCCCAATTGGGAGAAGATCTACTCGTTGCACGTGAACTTTTTACACCGGTTGATCACGATTCACTCAAACTTTGCGCAACCGCTACGACTGTCGCGAGACGATCAGTTGTTCGACAATCAATTGATCAATTGATCATTGGAACGTGTGGAACGAGTACTACAGTTGGATACTTCGACAAACTCCGGCCGAGCTGTACGTGTTTCACGTGTCTAATCGTACTCGCGAGGTGCAAGGCGTTCCGATGTCCAAGTGCACCATTCTCACGCAAGTGATCGTTCGTTTGTTCTCTGAGTCGTACAGTCGTATGGAGGACAATCGATTTCACTCAGCACCGGCTACCTACGGCGTATGGATGCATGGACATTTCGCGCACAGCGACAACCTGTGCTCCCACGGTACCACTAGGACCGAGAATCTGTCGACCGTCGGCGCGATGGCGACAATGCTGATGCTGTACACCGACGTGTGCAAGAGAACGTTGATACAGTACGACAAGAGTCAAAATTGTCAGGACGGATTCTGCATCACCTCGAAGGTGAACCGCGAGAAAACGGGACTGAACAGGACGGTGCTGGTTTCCGGCGAATCGAACAACTCCGCTCAGCGAGGAAACGACAGCGACGTCAAACAACTTTTTTTCATCCAATGCATAGTTCTCGAGATATCTCAATGTCTTCAGATAAATCGTGCACCCTGTATACGTGCAGTCGTTGACGCGACTGACTACTGGGACGCCGTTCAATTGGGCACCGGCGTAATGGCATCCACCGCGTCCAAACTCGTTCCGTTGGACAGAGGAGTGCGTGCCGTTTCCATCACTACGGAAGATGTGTTCAAAGACATTCGATGGAATCGCGAAACGTACGACGCGAGAGCGAGCTGTGGCTCCTGCGAGAACCCGTACTTTCGTCTGATGCTCTCGGTCGTGCTGGAGGCGCTGCGCGAATACGTGGGTAATGACTCGCGACTATTCAGAGACGCGCCGGTGTACGAGTCGACCGATATGGACGCCGTCAACACGTGCGTGGACATGTTCGTCAAACGAAAGCGAGCAGTCGACGACACCGCGGATGCATCGACGCGATCGTTCCATCGTCGCAGCGATTCCGGCGCGAGCGAGAATCGAACCGTGACCGCCGTGAACGACGAGCGAGGCGAGCGAGTCGCCGCGCGTTCGTTCGACGCGAGAACCGAACGCGGCGACGATGGCGTCGCGAACGACGGCGGCGGTGGGACGCGCGGCGATATCGATCGCTCCTCGAACGTCGACAAACCTCGGTTCGACGGCGTCGCGAACGAACGCGACGCGTCCGTCGACATCGTCGTCGCCGATATCGAGTCGCGAGTCTCATCGACCGACGACCGCGATCGTTGCGATCCTGCATCGCCAGAGCGAGAGACGCGCGCGATCGCGTCGATCGCGATCGGCGCCGCGACGACTCGCGTCGAGAACGTTCCTCGCGACGACGTGATCCTGCTGTCGCGATCAGCGCCACCGAGGTCCACGACGCGACGAAACCGCCAGGCGAGGACGACGACACCGACGACACCGTCCTGCTGTCGCGTCTTCTCGAACACGCGATCGTCTCCACGGAAGAAAAGGAATCTCGCGCGGTCGCGAATCGTCTTCGAGGGAAGCGAGAATCGTCGTCCGCGCGACGACGACGCGCCGCGACGATCGTCGACGACGCGATTGCTATCTCGGGAGGCGATAGCGGGTCGCGTCAACGGTCGCGACCTCGCGTCGCCGCGACGATGACGGGCGATTACACGCTCGCGTCGCGCGAAGACGGTGATCCGTCGCGCTCGCGAACCCAACCGTCGTCGTGGCTCGAGATGCGACGTCGCGTCGCTCACCGAGGACATCGCGATTCGATCGCTCGAATATCCGTATCTCGAGATGATCGTTTCGGGACGAGCGAGCCCGAGGAACGCAGCGACCCTCGGTTTTCGATGTCGGACGAGAACGAGGACGGCCGATGGGACGTCCGTCGCGACCGACGGATTGTCCGTTGTAGAGGAACCAGCGAATCGGGTTTTCGAATTGAACTGCGCGTCTTGCGAAAAAATTTGAGACCTGAGTGTGCGTGTGTACGATAAATGAGAATGAAGAGAGGAAAAGCGCGAATAGTTTCGTTCGATTCGCCCGTTGATCCCTCGATCTTCCTTCTCCCCATTCGTATCCGGTGCGTCGCGAGCACCATGTGTCCGTAGGTACGGCTCTGCGCCGTTTCATAGCGAACGCGACTCGCGCGTTTCACGCGGTGGGCGTTTCTTTCGCGGTGAAGTCACTCGGTGGAAGCCGCTGTCGATGCTGGGAAAGCGCGTGCGATCTCTCGTCGCGCGCTTTTCGTCGCTGTCGACGACCAAACGCGAGAACGGCGAGGAGCTGGTGAATGCTCGGCGGTCGCGTGGAAGCCCCCCGAGTTCACGGCGATGCTGCGCACCGCCAGATCGGTCGACGCGTTCGAGGCAGCGACCGGCGCCGCGTTGTTATCCGCCGTTCGAAGCTTCTTCTTCCGAACCTGGACGACGTAGCGTCGATACTTTTCCCAGACACCAGTATCGCTCATCGCACGCAGTATCTGACCGCGTCATCGCAAAACGCTGATCGACGAAAAAATCGTCGCGCGAACCGACGAATCGAGAGCGGCGTGACGCTGGAGCGCGCTGTTTAACTTCCGATTCGACGGACTCTGGAATCGAGCCAACGCGCTTCTCAGCATTAACGTCGCGAACGAAGAAGAATTCTCTGTCTCGAGCTCGTTGATCGCGGCCGTGGCATCGGATTGTCGTAGTTGGCTGGAGTGGCCATCGAGCACGCGGCGCGAAACATGGGATGTTATACGTGCACACGCCGAGATAATCCCACGGCGGTGAGCAATTGCCGAGTCACGGGCTGTTCCTGTCGTTGTCGGTCGCGGTAGAGTACTATTTGCGCGAATTGGCGTTTCTGTCCGGACGAAGGCGTCGCGACCGGCGTATTCGCGACGGCGCGACCTGTGGGAGAATATGCGAGTCCGCAAGAACGAGTGCGATCGCGCAGACCCGCGGAGCGCAAAGCGCGTACTTGCTCGGCACTGCGACTTGGAACGAGACCGACCTGCGCAACGTCGATTGGGTGGAAAGGAGCACAATTGGCTGAGAAACGCATTACCGTGCTCTGCGAAAAATGGACGCTTTGGACGCGGCTGCAGGA
>NW_020230100.1:0-31460 GCF_003227715.2 Harpegnathos saltator
AAAAAGAGAGAGATGCAATCGCGCTTTTTGCCTCAATATAGTTCTGTATCAACCCTAATTCTTTCAAAACCCATAATAAAAAATTTCCCCCCCCTTTTTTTTTTTTTTTTTTCCGGAAACCCCCCCTTCTCCAAAAACAAATTTTCCCCCCCCAAGTTAAAGAAGCCCGGGAGGGAAGTTTTATGAAAAAAAACAAAATTTTAAAATTTCCCCAAAAAATTTTCCCAAAAAATAAAATATTTAAACTTTAAAATTGGAAAAAATGTTAACCTTCCGTAATCCCTCCTTAATCTTCCTAAACGGCTTCAAGATACAGGAACGCGCTTTTGCCTCATAATAGGTCCTGTATCAAACCCTAATCTCAACACCATAAATCTCGACTCTCAATTCCCAGTAGAAGCGGAGATATGAACATTTAAATTCAAATTTCAATTAAAATTAACTTCAAATTTAAAAATGTAACCTTCGGTATCTCCTAAACGGCTCAAGATACAGGAACGCGCTTTTGCCTCAATATAGTCCTGTATCAACCCTATTCTCACCATAAATTCGACTCTCAATTCCCAGTAGAAGCGGAGATATGAACATTTAAATTCAAATTTCAATTAAAATTAACTTAAAATTTAAAAATGTAACCTTCGGTATCTCCTAAACGGCTCAAGATACAGGAACGCGCTTTTGCCTCAATATAGTCCTGTATCAACCCTATTCTCACCATAAATCTCGACTCTCAATTCCCAGTAGAAGCGGAGATATGAACATTTAAATTCAAATTTCAATTAAAATTAACTTAAAATTTAAAAATGTAACCTTCGGTATCTCCTAAACGGCTCAAGATACAGGAACGCGCTTTTGCCTCAATATAGTCCTGTATCAACCCTATTCTCACCATAAATCTCGACTCTCAATTCCCAGTAGAAGCGGAGATATGAACATTTAAATTCAAATTTCAATTAAAATTAACTTAAAATTTAAAAATGTAACCTTCGGTATCTCCTAAACGGCTCAAGATACAGGAACGCGCTTTTGCCTCAATATAGTCCTGTATCAACCCTATTCTCACCATAAATCTCGACTCTCAATTCCCAGTAGAAGCGGAGATATGAACATTTAAATTCAAATTTCAATTAAAATTAACTTAAAATTTAAAAATGTAACCTTCGGTATCTCCTAAACGGCTCAAGATACAGGAACGCGCTTTTGCCTCAATATAGTCCTGTATCAACCCTATTCTCACCATAAATCTCGACTCTCAATTCCCAGTAGAAGCGGAGATATGAACATTTAAATTCAAATTTCAATTAAAATTAACTTAAAATTTAAAAATGTAACCTTCGGTATCTCCTAAACGGCTCAAGATACAGGAACGCGCTTTTGCCTCAATATAGTCCTGTATCAACCCTATTCTCACCATAAATCTCGACTCTCAATTCCCAGTAGAAGCGGAGATATGAACATTTAAATTCAAATTTCAATTAAAATTAACTTAAAATTTAAAAATGTAACCTTCGGTATCTCCTAAACGGCTCAAGATACAGGAACGCGCTTTTGCCTCAATATAGTCCTGTATCAACCCTATTCTCACCATAAATCTCGACTCTCAATTCCCAGTAGAAGCGGAGATATGAACATTTAAATTCAAATTTCAATTAAAATTAACTTAAAATTTAAAAATGTAACCTTCGGTATCTCCTAAACGGCTCAAGATACAGGAACGCGCTTTTGCCTCAATATAGTCCTGTATCAACCCTATTCTCACCATAAATCTCGACTCTCAATTCCCAGTAGAAGCGGAGATATGAACATTTAAATTCAAATTTCAATTAAAATTAACTTAAAATTTAAAAATGTAACCTTCGGTATCTCCTAAACGGCTCAAGATACAGGAACGCGCTTTTGCCTCAATATAGTCCTGTATCAACCCTATTCTCACCATAAATCTCGACTCTCAATTCCCAGTAGAAGCGGAGATATGAACATTTAAATTCAAATTTCAATTAAAATTAACTTAAAATTTAAAAATGTAACCTTCGGTATCTCCTAAACGGCTCAAGATACAGGAACGCGCTTTTGCCTCAATATAGTCCTGTATCAACCCTATTCTCACCATAAATCTCGACTCTCAATTCCCAGTAGAAGCGGAGATATGAACATTTAAATTCAAATTTCAATTAAAATTAACTTAAAATTTAAAAATGTAACCTTCGGTATCTCCTAAACGGCTCAAGATACAGGAACGCGCTTTTGCCTCAATATAGTCCTGTATCAACCCTATTCTCACCATAAATCTCGACTCTCAATTCCCAGTAGAAGCGGAGATATGAACATTTAAATTCAAATTTCAATTAAAATTAACTTAAAATTTAAAAATGTAACCTTCGGTATCTCCTAAACGGCTCAAGATACAGGAACGCGCTTTTGCCTCAATATAGTCCTGTATCAACCCTATTCTCACCATAAATCTCGACTCTCAATTCCCAGTAGAAGCGGAGATATGAACATTTAAATTCAAATTTCAATTAAAATTAACTTAAAATTTAAAAATGTAACCTTCGGTATCTCCTAAACGGCTCAAGATACAGGAACGCGCTTTTGCCTCAATATAGTCCTGTATCAACCCTATTCTCACCATAAATCTCGACTCTCAATTCCCAGTAGAAGCGGAGATATGAACATTTAAATTCAAATTTCAATTAAAATTAACTTAAAATTTAAAAATGTAACCTTCGGTATCTCCTAAACGGCTCAAGATACAGGAACGCGCTTTTGCCTCAATATAGTCCTGTATCAACCCTATTCTCACCATAAATCTCGACTCTCAATTCCCAGTAGAAGCGGAGATATGAACATTTAAATTCAAATTTCAATTAAAATTAACTTAAAATTTAAAAATGTAACCTTCGGTATCTCCTAAACGGCTCAAGATACAGGAACGCGCTTTTGCCTCAATATAGTCCTGTATCAACCCTATTCTCACCATAAATCTCGACTCTCAATTCCCAGTAGAAGCGGAGATATGAACATTTAAATTCAAATTTCAATTAAAATTAACTTAAAATTTAAAAATGTAACCTTCGGTATCTCCTAAACGGCTCAAGATACAGGAACGCGCTTTTGCCTCAATATAGTCCTGTATCAACCCTATTCTCACCATAAATCTCGACTCTCAATTCCCAGTAGAAGCGGAGATATGAACATTTAAATTCAAATTTCAATTAAAATTAACTTAAAATTTAAAAATGTAACCTTCGGTATCTCCTAAACGGCTCAAGATACAGGAACGCGCTTTTGCCTCAATATAGTCCTGTATCAACCCTATTCTCACCATAAATCTCGACTCTCAATTCCCAGTAGAAGCGGAGATATGAACATTTAAATTCAAATTTCAATTAAAATTAACTTAAAATTTAAAAATGTAACCTTCGGTATCTCCTAAACGGCTCAAGATACAGGAACGCGCTTTTGCCTCAATATAGTCCTGTATCAACCCTATTCTCACCATAAATCTCGACTCTCAATTCCCAGTAGAAGCGGAGATATGAACATTTAAATTCAAATTTCAATTAAAATTAACTTAAAATTTAAAAATGTAACCTTCGGTATCTCCTAAACGGCTCAAGATACAGGAACGCGCTTTTGCCTCAATATAGTCCTGTATCAACCCTATTCTCACCATAAATCTCGACTCTCAATTCCCAGTAGAAGCGGAGATATGAACATTTAAATTCAAATTTCAATTAAAATTAACTTAAAATTTAAAAATGTAACCTTCGGTATCTCCTAAACGGCTCAAGATACAGGAACGCGCTTTTGCCTCAATATAGTCCTGTATCAACCCTATTCTCACCATAAATCTCGACTCTCAATTCCCAGTAGAAGCGGAGATATGAACATTTAAATTCAAATTTCAATTAAAATTAACTTAAAATTTAAAAATGTAACCTTCGGTATCTCCTAAACGGCTCAAGATACAGGAACGCGCTTTTGCCTCAATATAGTCCTGTATCAACCCTATTCTCACCATAAATCTCGACTCTCAATTCCCAGTAGAAGCGGAGATATGAACATTTAAATTCAAATTTCAATTAAAATTAACTTAAAATTTAAAAATGTAACCTTCGGTATCTCCTAAACGGCTCAAGATACAGGAACGCGCTTTTGCCTCAATATAGTCCTGTATCAACCCTATTCTCACCATAAATCTCGACTCTCAATTCCCAGTAGAAGCGGAGATATGAACATTTAAATTCAAATTTCAATTAAAATTAACTTAAAATTTAAAAATGTAACCTTCGGTATCTCCTAAACGGCTCAAGATACAGGAACGCGCTTTTGCCTCAATATAGTCCTGTATCAACCCTATTCTCACCATAAATCTCGACTCTCAATTCCCAGTAGAAGCGGAGATATGAACATTTAAATTCAAATTTCAATTAAAATTAACTTAAAATTTAAAAATGTAACCTTCGGTATCTCCTAAACGGCTCAAGATACAGGAACGCGCTTTTGCCTCAATATAGTCCTGTATCAACCCTATTCTCACCATAAATCTCGACTCTCAATTCCCAGTAGAAGCGGAGATATGAACATTTAAATTCAAATTTCAATTAAAATTAACTTAAAATTTAAAAATGTAACCTTCGGTATCTCCTAAACGGCTCAAGATACAGGAACGCGCTTTTGCCTCAATATAGTCCTGTATCAACCCTATTCTCACCATAAATCTCGACTCTCAATTCCCAGTAGAAGCGGAGATATGAACATTTAAATTCAAATTTCAATTAAAATTAACTTAAAATTTAAAAATGTAACCTTCGGTATCTCCTAAACGGCTCAAGATACAGGAACGCGCTTTTGCCTCAATATAGTCCTGTATCAACCCTATTCTCACCATAAATCTCGACTCTCAATTCCCAGTAGAAGCGGAGATATGAACATTTAAATTCAAATTTCAATTAAAATTAACTTAAAATTTAAAAATGTAACCTTCGGTATCTCCTAAACGGCTCAAGATACAGGAACGCGCTTTTGCCTCAATATAGTCCTGTATCAACCCTATTCTCACCATAAATCTCGACTCTCAATTCCCAGTAGAAGCGGAGATATGAACATTTAAATTCAAATTTCAATTAAAATTAACTTAAAATTTAAAAATGTAACCTTCGGTATCTCCTAAACGGCTCAAGATACAGGAACGCGCTTTTGCCTCAATATAGTCCTGTATCAACCCTATTCTCACCATAAATCTCGACTCTCAATTCCCAGTAGAAGCGGAGATATGAACATTTAAATTCAAATTTCAATTAAAATTAACTTAAAATTTAAAAATGTAACCTTCGGTATCTCCTAAACGGCTCAAGATACAGGAACGCGCTTTTGCCTCAATATAGTCCTGTATCAACCCTATTCTCACCATAAATCTCGACTCTCAATTCCCAGTAGAAGCGGAGATATGAACATTTAAATTCAAATTTCAATTAAAATTAACTTAAAATTTAAAAATGTAACCTTCGGTATCTCCTAAACGGCTCAAGATACAGGAACGCGCTTTTGCCTCAATATAGTCCTGTATCAACCCTATTCTCACCATAAATCTCGACTCTCAATTCCCAGTAGAAGCGGAGATATGAACATTTAAATTCAAATTTCAATTAAAATTAACTTAAAATTTAAAAATGTAACCTTCGGTATCTCCTAAACGGCTCAAGATACAGGAACGCGCTTTTGCCTCAATATAGTCCTGTATCAACCCTATTCTCACCATAAATCTCGACTCTCAATTCCCAGTAGAAGCGGAGATATGAACATTTAAATTCAAATTTCAATTAAAATTAACTTAAAATTTAAAAATGTAACCTTCGGTATCTCCTAAACGGCTCAAGATACAGGAACGCGCTTTTGCCTCAATATAGTCCTGTATCAACCCTATTCTCACCATAAATCTCGACTCTCAATTCCCAGTAGAAGCGGAGATATGAACATTTAAATTCAAATTTCAATTAAAATTAACTTAAAATTTAAAAATGTAACCTTCGGTATCTCCTAAACGGCTCAAGATACAGGAACGCGCTTTTGCCTCAATATAGTCCTGTATCAACCCTATTCTCACCATAAATCTCGACTCTCAATTCCCAGTAGAAGCGGAGATATGAACATTTAAATTCAAATTTCAATTAAAATTAACTTAAAATTTAAAAATGTAACCTTCGGTATCTCCTAAACGGCTCAAGATACAGGAACGCGCTTTTGCCTCAATATAGTCCTGTATCAACCCTATTCTCACCATAAATCTCGACTCTCAATTCCCAGTAGAAGCGGAGATATGAACATTTAAATTCAAATTTCAATTAAAATTAACTTAAAATTTAAAAATGTAACCTTCGGTATCTCCTAAACGGCTCAAGATACAGGAACGCGCTTTTGCCTCAATATAGTCCTGTATCAACCCTATTCTCACCATAAATCTCGACTCTCAATTCCCAGTAGAAGCGGAGATATGAACATTTAAATTCAAATTTCAATTAAAATTAACTTAAAATTTAAAAATGTAACCTTCGGTATCTCCTAAACGGCTCAAGATACAGGAACGCGCTTTTGCCTCAATATAGTCCTGTATCAACCCTATTCTCACCATAAATCTCGACTCTCAATTCCCAGTAGAAGCGGAGATATGAACATTTAAATTCAAATTTCAATTAAAATTAACTTAAAATTTAAAAATGTAACCTTCGGTATCTCCTAAACGGCTCAAGATACAGGAACGCGCTTTTGCCTCAATATAGTCCTGTATCAACCCTATTCTCACCATAAATCTCGACTCTCAATTCCCAGTAGAAGCGGAGATATGAACATTTAAATTCAAATTTCAATTAAAATTAACTTAAAATTTAAAAATGTAACCTTCGGTATCTCCTAAACGGCTCAAGATACAGGAACGCGCTTTTGCCTCAATATAGTCCTGTATCAACCCTATTCTCACCATAAATCTCGACTCTCAATTCCCAGTAGAAGCGGAGATATGAACATTTAAATTCAAATTTCAATTAAAATTAACTTAAAATTTAAAAATGTAACCTTCGGTATCTCCTAAACGGCTCAAGATACAGGAACGCGCTTTTGCCTCAATATAGTCCTGTATCAACCCTATTCTCACCATAAATCTCGACTCTCAATTCCCAGTAGAAGCGGAGATATGAACATTTAAATTCAAATTTCAATTAAAATTAACTTAAAATTTAAAAATGTAACCTTCGGTATCTCCTAAACGGCTCAAGATACAGGAACGCGCTTTTGCCTCAATATAGTCCTGTATCAACCCTATTCTCACCATAAATCTCGACTCTCAATTCCCAGTAGAAGCGGAGATATGAACATTTAAATTCAAATTTCAATTAAAATTAACTTAAAATTTAAAAATGTAACCTTCGGTATCTCCTAAACGGCTCAAGATACAGGAACGCGCTTTTGCCTCAATATAGTCCTGTATCAACCCTATTCTCACCATAAATCTCGACTCTCAATTCCCAGTAGAAGCGGAGATATGAACATTTAGATTCAAATTTCAATTAAAATTAACTTAAAATTTAAAAATGTAACCTTCGGTATCTCCTAAACGGCCTCAAGATACAGGAACGCGCTTTTGCCTCAATATAGTCCTGTATCAACCCTATTTCTCACCATAAATCTCGACTCTCAATTCCCAGTAGAAGCGGAGATATGAACATTTAAATTCAAATTTCAATTAAAATTAACTTAAAATTTAAAAATGTAACCTTCGGTATCTCCTAAACGGCTCAAGATACAGGAACGCGCTTTTGCCTCAATATAGTCCTGTATCAACCCTATTCTCACCATAAATCTCGACTCTCAATTCCCAGTAGAAGCGGAGATATGAACATTTAATTCAAATTTCAATTAAAATTAACTTAAATTTAAAAATGTAACCTTCGGTATCTCCTAAACGGCTCAAGATACAGAACGCGCTTTTGCCTCAATATAGTCTGTATCAACCCTATTCTCACCATAAATCTCGACTCTCAATTCCCAGTAGAAGCGGAGATATGAACATTTAAATTCAAATTTCAATTAAAATTAACTTAAAATTTAAAAATGTAACCTTCGGTATCTCCTAAACGGCTCAAGATACAGAACGCGCTTTTGCCTCAATATAGTCCTGTATCAACCCTATTCTCACCATAATCTCGACTCTCAATTCCCAGTAGAAGCGGAGATATGAACATTTAAATTCAAATTTCAATTAAAATTAACTTAAAATTTAAAAATGTAACCTTCGGTATCTCCTAAACGGCTCAAGATACAGGAACGCGCTTTTGCCTCAATATAGTCCTGTATCAACCCTATTCTCACCATAAATCTCGACTCTCAATTCCCAGTAGAAGCGGAGATATGAACATTTAGATTCAAATTTCAATTAAAATTAACTTAAAATTTAAAAATGTAACCTTCGGTATCTCCTAAACGGCTCAAGATACAGGAACGCGCTTTTGCCTCAATATAGTCCTGTATCAACCCTATTCTCACCATAAATCTCGACTCTCAATTCCCAGTAGAAGCGGAGATATGAACATTTAAATTCAAATTTCAATTAAAATTAACTTAAAATTTAAAAATGTAACCTTCGGTATCTCCTAAACGGCTCAAGATACAGGAACGCGCTTTTGCCTCAATATAGTCCTGTATCAACCCTATTCTCACCATAAATCTCGACTCTCAATTCCCAGTAGAAGCGGAGATATGAACATTTAATTCAAATTTCAATTAAAATTAACTTAAAATTTAAAAATGTAACCTTCGGTATCTCCTAAAACGGCTCAAGATACAGGAACGCGCTTTTGCCTCAATATAGTCCTGTATCAACCCTATTCTCACCATAAATCTCGACTCTCAATTCCCAGTAGAAGCGGAGATATGAACATTTAAATTCAAATTTCAATTAAAATTAACTTAAAATTTAAAAATGTAACTTCGGTATCTCCTAAACGGCTCAAGATACAGGAACGCGCTTTTGCCTCAATATAGTCCTGTATCAACCCTATTCTCACCATAAATCTCGACTCTCAATTCCCAGTAGAAGCGGAGATATGAACATTTAGATTCAAATTTCAATTAAAATTAACTTAAAATTTAAAAATGTAACCTTCGGTATCTCCTAAACGGCTCAAGATACAGGAACGCGCTTTTGCCTCAATATAGTCCTGTATCAACCCTATTCTCACCATAAATCTCGACTCTCAATTCCCAGTAGAAGCGGAGATATGAACATTTAAATTCAAATTTCAATTAAAAATTAACTTAAAATTTAAAAATGTAACCTTCGGTATCTCCTAAACGGCTCAAGATACAGGAACGCGCTTTTGCCTCAATATAGTCCTGTATCAACCCTATTCTCACCATAAATCTCGACTCTCAATTCCCAGTAGAAGCGGAGATATGAACATTTAAATTCAAATTTCAATTAAAATTAACTTAAAATTAAAAATGTAACCTTCGGTATCTCCTAAACGGCTCAAGATACAGGAACGCGCTTTTGCCTCAATATAGTCCTGTATCAACCCTATTCTCACCATAAATCTCGACTCTCAATTCCCAGTAGAAGCGGAGATATGAACATTTAATTCAAATTTCAATTAAAATTAACTTAAAATTTAAAAATGTAACCTTCGGTATCTCCTAAACGGCTCAAGATACAGGAACGCGCTTTTGCCTCAATATAGTCCTGTATCAACCCTATTCTCACCATAAATCTCGACTCTCAATTCCCAGTAGAAGCGGAGATATGAACATTTAAATTCAAATTTCAATTAAAATTAACTTAAAATTTAAAAATGTAACCTTCGGTATCTCCTAAACGGCTCAAGATACAGGAAGGCTTCCAATATAGTCTGTATCAACCCTAATTCTCACATAAACTCGACTCTCAATTCCCAGTAAGCGGAGATATGAACATTTAACAAATTTCAAATAAAATTAACTAAAATTTAAAATGTAACCTTCGGTATCTCCTAAACGGCTCAAGATACAGGAACGCGCTTTGCCTCAATATAGTCCTGTATCAACCCTATTCTCCCAATAAATCTCGACTCTCAATTCCCAGTAGAAGCGGAGATATGAACATTTAAATTCAAATTTCAATTAAAATTAACTTAAAATTTAAAAATGTAACCTTCGGTATCTCCTAAACGGCTCAAGATACAGGAACGCGCTTTTGCCTCAATATAGTCCTGTATCAACCCTATTCTCACCATAAATCTCGACTCTCAATTCCCAGTAGAAGCGGAGATATGAACATTTAAATTCAAATTTCAATTAATAATTAAAATTTAAAATGTAACTCGGTATCTCTAAACGGTAAGATACAGGAACGCGACTTTTGGCCAAAAGCCGTTCCGTATCTTGACCGTTTAGGAGATACGAAGGTTACATTTTTAAATTTTAAGTTAATTTTAATTGAAATTTGAATTTAAATGTTCATATCTCCGCTTCTACTGGGAATTGAGAGTCGAGATTTATGGTGAGAATAGGGTTGATACAGGACTATATTGAGGCAAAAGCGCGTTCCTGTATCTTGAGCCGTTTAGGAGATACCGAAGGTTACATTTTTAAATTTTAAGTTAATTTTAATTGAAATTTGAATTTAAATGTTCATATCTCCGCTTCTACTGGGAATTGAGAGTCGAGATTTATGGTGAGAATAGGGTTGATACAGGACTATATTGAGGCAAAAGCGCGTTCCTGTATCTTGAGCCGTTTAGGAGATACCGAAGGTTACATTTTTAAATTTTAAGTTAATTTTAATTGAAATTTGAATTTAAATGTTCATATCTCCGCTTCTACTGGGAATTGAGAGTCGAGATTTATGGTGAGAATAGGGTTGATACAGGACTATATTGAGGCAAAAGCGCGTTCCTGTATCTTGAGCCGTTTAGGAGATACCGAAGGTTACATTTTTAAATTTTAAGTTAATTTTAATTGAAATTTGAATTTAAATGTTCATATCTCCGCTTCTACTGGGAATTGAGAGTCGAGATTTATGGTGAGAATAGGGTTGATACAGGACTATATTGAGGCAAAAGCGCGTTCCTGTATCTTGAGCCGTTTAGGAGATACCGAAGGTTACATTTTTAAATTTTAAGTTAATTTTAATTGAAATTTGAATTTAAATGTTCATATCTCCGCTTCTACTGGGAATTGAGAGTCGAGATTTATGGTGAGAATAGGGTTGATACAGGACTATATTGAGGCAAAAGCGCGTTCCTGTATCTTGAGCCGTTTAGGAGATACCGAAGGTTACATTTTTAAATTTTAAGTTAATTTTAATTGAAATTTGAATTTAAATGTTCATATCTCCGCTTCTACTGGGAATTGAGAGTCGAGATTTATGGTGAGAATAGGGTTGATACAGGACTATATTGAGGCAAAAGCGCGTTCCTGTATCTTGAGCCGTTTAGGAGATACCGAAGGTTACATTTTTAAATTTTAAGTTAATTTTAATTGAAATTTGAATTTAAATGTTCATATCTCCGCTTCTACTGGGAATTGAGAGTCGAGATTTATGGTGAGAATAGGGTTGATACAGGACTATATTGAGGCAAAAGCGCGTTCCTGTATCTTGAGCCGTTTAGGAGATACCGAAGGTTACATTTTTAAATTTTAAGTTAATTTTAATTGAAATTTGAATTTAAATGTTCATATCTCCGCTTCTACTGGGAATTGAGAGTCGAGATTTATGGTGAGAATAGGGTTGATACAGGACTATATTGAGGCAAAAGCGCGTTCCTGTATCTTGAGCCGTTTAGGAGATACCGAAGGTTACATTTTTAAATTTTAAGTTAATTTTAATTGAAATTTGAATTTAAATGTTCATATCTCCGCTTCTACTGGGAATTGAGAGTCGAGATTTATGGTGAGAATAGGGTTGATACAGGACTATATTGAGGCAAAAGCGCGTTCCTGTATCTTGAGCCGTTTAGGAGATACCGAAGGTTACATTTTTAAATTTTAAGTTAATTTTAATTGAAATTTGAATTTAAATGTTCATATCTCCGCTTCTACTGGGAATTGAGAGTCGAGATTTATGGTGAGAATAGGGTTGATACAGGACTATATTGAGGCAAAAGCGCGTTCCTGTATCTTGAGCCGTTTAGGAGATACCGAAGGTTACATTTTTAAATTTTAAGTTAATTTTAATTGAAATTTGAATTTAAATGTTCATATCTCCGCTTCTACTGGGAATTGAGAGTCGAGATTTATGGTGAGAATAGGGTTGATACAGGACTATATTGAGGCAAAAGCGCGTTCCTGTATCTTGAGCCGTTTAGGAGATACCGAAGGTTACATTTTTAAATTTTAAGTTAATTTTAATTGAAATTTGAATTTAAATGTTCATATCTCCGCTTCTACTGGGAATTGAGAGTCGAGATTTATGGTGAGAATAGGGTTGATACAGGACTATATTGAGGCAAAAGCGCGTTCCTGTATCTTGAGCCGTTTAGGAGATACCGAAGGTTACATTTTTAAATTTTAAGTTAATTTTAATTGAAATTTGAATTTAAATGTTCATATCTCCGCTTCTACTGGGAATTGAGAGTCGAGATTTATGGTGAGAATAGGGTTGATACAGGACTATATTGAGGCAAAAGCGCGTTCCTGTATCTTGAGCCGTTTAGGAGATACCGAAGGTTACATTTTTAAATTTTAAGTTAATTTTAATTGAAATTTGAATTTAAATGTTCATATCTCCGCTTCTACTGGGAATTGAGAGTCGAGATTTATGGTGAGAATAGGGTTGATACAGGACTATATTGAGGCAAAAGCGCGTTCCTGTATCTTGAGCCGTTTAGGAGATACCGAAGGTTACATTTTTAAATTTTAAGTTAATTTTAATTGAAATTTGAATTTAAATGTTCATATCTCCGCTTCTACTGGGAATTGAGAGTCGAGATTTATGGTGAGAATAGGGTTGATACAGGACTATATTGAGGCAAAAGCGCGTTCCTGTATCTTGAGCCGTTTAGGAGATACCGAAGGTTACATTTTTAAATTTTAAGTTAATTTTAATTGAAATTTGAATTTAAATGTTCATATCTCCGCTTCTACTGGGAATTGAGAGTCGAGATTTATGGTGAGAATAGGGTTGATACAGGACTATATTGAGGCAAAAGCGCGTTCCTGTATCTTGAGCCGTTTAGGAGATACCGAAGGTTACATTTTTAAATTTTAAGTTAATTTTAATTGAAATTTGAATTTAAATGTTCATATCTCCGCTTCTACTGGGAATTGAGAGTCGAGATTTATGGTGAGAATAGGGTTGATACAGGACTATATTGAGGCAAAAGCGCGTTCCTGTATCTTGAGCCGTTTAGGAGATACCGAAGGTTACATTTTTAAATTTTAAGTTAATTTTAATTGAAATTTGAATTTAAATGTTCATATCTCCGCTTCTACTGGGAATTGAGAGTCGAGATTTATGGTGAGAATAGGGTTGATACAGGACTATATTGAGGCAAAAGCGCGTTCCTGTATCTTGAGCCGTTTAGGAGATACCGAAGGTTACATTTTTAAATTTTAAGTTAATTTTAATTGAAATTTGAATTTAAATGTTCATATCTCCGCTTCTACTGGGAATTGAGAGTCGAGATTTATGGTGAGAATAGGGTTGATACAGGACTATATTGAGGCAAAAGCGCGTTCCTGTATCTTGAGCCGTTTAGGAGATACCGAAGGTTACATTTTTAAATTTTAAGTTAATTTTAATTGAAATTTGAATTTAAATGTTCATATCTCCGCTTCTACTGGGAATTGAGAGTCGAGATTTATGGTGAGAATAGGGTTGATACAGGACTATATTGAGGCAAAAGCGCGTTCCTGTATCTTGAGCCGTTTAGGAGATACCGAAGGTTACATTTTTAAATTTTAAGTTAATTTTAATTGAAATTTGAATTTAAATGTTCATATCTCCGCTTCTACTGGGAATTGAGAGTCGAGATTTATGGTGAGAATAGGGTTGATACAGGACTATATTGAGGCAAAAGCGCGTTCCTGTATCTTGAGCCGTTTAGGAGATACCGAAGGTTACATTTTTAAATTTTAAGTTAATTTTAATTGAAATTTGAATTTAAATGTTCATATCTCCGCTTCTACTGGGAATTGAGAGTCGAGATTTATGGTGAGAATAGGGTTGATACAGGACTATATTGAGGCAAAAGCGCGTTCCTGTATCTTGAGCCGTTTAGGAGATACCGAAGGTTACATTTTTAAATTTTAAGTTAATTTTAATTGAAATTTGAATTTAAATGTTCATATCTCCGCTTCTACTGGGAATTGAGAGTCGAGATTTATGGTGAGAATAGGGTTGATACAGGACTATATTGAGGCAAAAGCGCGTTCCTGTATCTTGAGCCGTTTAGGAGATACCGAAGGTTACATTTTTAAATTTTAAGTTAATTTTAATTGAAATTTGAATTTAAATGTTCATATCTCCGCTTCTACTGGGAATTGAGAGTCGAGATTTATGGTGAGAATAGGGTTGATACAGGACTATATTGAGGCAAAAGCGCGTTCCTGTATCTTGAGCCGTTTAGGAGATACCGAAGGTTACATTTTTAAATTTTAAGTTAATTTTAATTGAAATTTGAATTTAAATGTTCATATCTCCGCTTCTACTGGGAATTGAGAGTCGAGATTTATGGTGAGAATAGGGTTGATACAGGACTATATTGAGGCAAAAGCGCGTTCCTGTATCTTGAGCCGTTTAGGAGATACCGAAGGTTACATTTTTAAATTTTAAGTTAATTTTAATTGAAATTTGAATTTAAATGTTCATATCTCCGCTTCTACTGGGAATTGAGAGTCGAGATTTATGGTGAGAATAGGGTTGATACAGGACTATATTGAGGCAAAAGCGCGTTCCTGTATCTTGAGCCGTTTAGGAGATACCGAAGGTTACATTTTTAAATTTTAAGTTAATTTTAATTGAAATTTGAATTTAAATGTTCATATCTCCGCTTCTACTGGGAATTGAGAGTCGAGATTTATGGTGAGAATAGGGTTGATACAGGACTATATTGAGGCAAAAGCGCGTTCCTGTATCTTGAGCCGTTTAGGAGATACCGAAGGTTACATTTTTAAATTTTAAGTTAATTTTAATTGAAATTTGAATTTAAATGTTCATATCTCCGCTTCTACTGGGAATTGAGAGTCGAGATTTATGGTGAGAATAGGGTTGATACAGGACTATATTGAGGCAAAAGCGCGTTCCTGTATCTTGAGCCGTTTAGGAGATACCGAAGGTTACATTTTTAAATTTTAAGTTAATTTTAATTGAAATTTGAATTTAAATGTTCATATCTCCGCTTCTACTGGGAATTGAGAGTCGAGATTTATGGTGAGAATAGGGTTGATACAGGACTATATTGAGGCAAAAGCGCGTTCCTGTATCTTGAGCCGTTTAGGAGATACCGAAGGTTACATTTTTAAATTTTAAGTTAATTTTAATTGAAATTTGAATTTAAATGTTCATATCTCCGCTTCTACTGGGAATTGAGAGTCGAGATTTATGGTGAGAATAGGGTTGATACAGGACTATATTGAGGCAAAAGCGCGTTCCTGTATCTTGAGCCGTTTAGGAGATACCGAAGGTTACATTTTTAAATTTTAAGTTAATTTTAATTGAAATTTGAATTTAAATGTTCATATCTCCGCTTCTACTGGGAATTGAGAGTCGAGATTTATGGTGAGAATAGGGTTGATACAGGACTATATTGAGGCAAAAGCGCGTTCCTGTATCTTGAGCCGTTTAGGAGATACCGAAGGTTACATTTTTAAATTTTAAGTTAATTTTAATTGAAATTTGAATTTAAATGTTCATATCTCCGCTTCTACTGGGAATTGAGAGTCGAGATTTATGGTGAGAATAGGGTTGATACAGGACTATATTGAGGCAAAAGCGCGTTCCTGTATCTTGAGCCGTTTAGGAGATACCGAAGGTTACATTTTTAAATTTTAAGTTAATTTTAATTGAAATTTGAATTTAAATGTTCATATCTCCGCTTCTACTGGGAATTGAGAGTCGAGATTTATGGTGAGAATAGGGTTGATACAGGACTATATTGAGGCAAAAGCGCGTTCCTGTATCTTGAGCCGTTTAGGAGATACCGAAGGTTACATTTTTAAATTTTAAGTTAATTTTAATTGAAATTTGAATTTAAATGTTCATATCTCCGCTTCTACTGGGAATTGAGAGTCGAGATTTATGGTGAGAATAGGGTTGATACAGGACTATATTGAGGCAAAAGCGCGTTCCTGTATCTTGAGCCGTTTAGGAGATACCGAAGGTTACATTTTTAAATTTTAAGTTAATTTTAATTGAAATTTGAATTTAAATGTTCATATCTCCGCTTCTACTGGGAATTGAGAGTCGAGATTTATGGTGAGAATAGGGTTGATACAGGACTATATTGAGGCAAAAGCGCGTTCCTGTATCTTGAGCCGTTTAGGAGATACCGAAGGTTACATTTTTAAATTTTAAGTTAATTTTAATTGAAATTTGAATTTAAATGTTCATATCTCCGCTTCTACTGGGAATTGAGAGTCGAGATTTATGGTGAGAATAGGGTTGATACAGGACTATATTGAGGCAAAAGCGCGTTCCTGTATCTTGAGCCGTTTAGGAGATACCGAAGGTTACATTTTTAAATTTTAAGTTAATTTTAATTGAAATTTGAATTTAAATGTTCATATCTCCGCTTCTACTGGGAATTGAGAGTCGAGATTTATGGTGAGAATAGGGTTGATACAGGACTATATTGAGGCAAAAGCGCGTTCCTGTATCTTGAGCCGTTTAGGAGATACCGAAGGTTACATTTTTAAATTTTAAGTTAATTTTAATTGAAATTTGAATTTAAATGTTCATATCTCCGCTTCTACTGGGAATTGAGAGTCGAGATTTATGGTGAGAATAGGGTTGATACAGGACTATATTGAGGCAAAAGCGCGTTCCTGTATCTTGAGCCGTTTAGGAGATACCGAAGGTTACATTTTTAAATTTAAGTTAATTTTAATTGAAATTTGAATTTAAATGTTGTAACGAGGCGCAGATGCACCTCGTTACTACCGGCCCGACCGACCACCTGTCGGGCCGAAGAACGGCGCTTTGCGCCACCCTAAATTAACGAAGACGATCGCGCCGCCGTTATCACGCGCCGCCGCTATCGCGCGCCGCGGCGTTCACGCGCTGCCGCTAGCGCGCGCGGCCGCGATCACGCGCCGTCATCATGCCTCGCGCCGATAGGCGCGCCGCTCGATCGCCGCCGTATCAATCGTAGCGCGAACAACTATAAAACGGCGGCGATCGAGCTCCTACTCACCAGACCGATCCGTACCGCCGATTCGATCTAGACGCCTTATGCCGAAAGAGAGAATATCCGGACCGTTTCGCTCTGCCTTCCGCTTTCCTCCTCACCGAACCCGGACTCTGACGAGCCTTATCCGCGCGAAACGCGTAGCAGCGACCGAACCGCGGAGTCGGCCGTTACAATGTTCATATCTCCGCTTCTACTGGGAATTGAGAGTCGAGATTTATGGTGAGAATAGGGTTGATACAGGACTATATTGAGGCAAAAGCGCGTTCCTGTATCTTGAGCCGTTTAGGAGATACCGAAGGTTACATTTTTAAATTTTAAGTTAATTTTAATTGAAATTTGAATTTAAATGTTCATATCTCCGCTTCTACTGGGAATTGAGAGTCGAGATTTATGGTGAGAATAGGGTTGATACAGGACTATATTGAGGCAAAAGCGCGTTCCTGTATCTTGAGCCGTTTAGGAGATACCGAAGGTTACATTTTTAAATTTTAAGTTAATTTTAATTGAAATTTGAATTTAAATGTTCATATCTCCGCTTCTACTGGGAATTGAGAGTCGAGATTTATGGTGAGAATAGGGTTGATACAGGACTATATTGAGGCAAAAGCGCGTTCCTGTATCTTGAGCCGTTTAGGAGATACCGAAGGTTACATTTTTAAATTTTAAGTTAATTTTAATTGAAATTTGAATTTAAATGTTCATATCTCCGCTTCTACTGGGAATTGAGAGTCGAGATTTATGGTGAGAATAGGGTTGATACAGGACTATATTGAGGCAAAAGCGCGTTCCTGTATCTTGAGCCGTTTAGGAGATACCGAAGGTTACATTTTTAAATTTTAAGTTAATTTTAATTGAAATTTGAATTTAAATGTTCATATCTCCGCTTCTACTGGGAATTGAGAGTCGAGATTTATGGTGAGAATAGGGTTGATACAGGACTATATTGAGGCAAAAGCGCGTTCCTGTATCTTGAGCCGTTTAGGAGATACCGAAGGTTACATTTTTAAATTTTAAGTTAATTTTAATTGAAATTTGAATTTAAATGTTCATATCTCCGCTTCTACTGGGAATTGAGAGTCGAGATTTATGGTGAGAATAGGGTTGATACAGGACTATATTGAGGCAAAAGCGCGTTCCTGTATCTTGAGCCGTTTAGGAGATACCGAAGGTTACATTTTTAAATTTTAAGTTAATTTTAATTGAAATTTGAATTTAAATGTTCATATCTCCGCTTCTACTGGGAATTGAGAGTCGAGATTTATGGTGAGAATAGGGTTGATACAGGACTATATTGAGGCAAAAGCGCGTTCCTGTATCTTGAGCCGTTTAGGAGATACCGAAGGTTACATTTTTAAATTTTAAGTTAATTTTAATTGAAATTTGAATTTAAATGTTCATATCTCCGCTTCTACTGGGAATTGAGAGTCGAGATTTATGGTGAGAATAGGGTTGATACAGGACTATATTGAGGCAAAAGCGCGTTCCTGTATCTTGAGCCGTTTAGGAGATACCGAAGGTTACATTTTTAAATTTAAGTTAATTTTAATTGAAATTTGAATTTAAATGTTGTAACGAGGCGCAGATGCACCTCGTTACTACCGGCCCGACGACCACCTGTCGGCCGAAGAACGGCGCTTTGCGCCACCCTAAATTAACGAAGACGATCGCGCCGCCGTTATCACGCGCCGCCGCTATCGCGCGCCGCGGCGTTCACGCGCTGCCGCTAGCGCGCGCGGCCGCGATCACGCGCCGTCATCATGCCTCGCGCCGATAGGCGCGCCGCTCGATCGCCGCCGTATCAATCGTAGCGCGAACAACTATAAAACGGCGGCGATCGAGCTCCTACTCACCAGACCGATCCGTACCGCCGATTCGATCTAGACGCCTTATGCCGAAAGAGAGAATATCCGGACCGTTTCGCTCTGCCTTCCGCTTTCCTCCTCACCGAACCCGGACTCTGACGAGCCTTATCCGCGCGAAACGCGTAGCAGCGACCGAACCGCGGAGTTCGGCCGTTACAATGTTCATATCTCCGCTTCTACTGGGAATTGAGAGTCGAGATTTATGGTGAGAATAGGGTTGATACAGGACTATATTGAGGCAAAAGCGCGTTCCTGTATCTTGAGCCGTTTAGGAGATACCGAAGGTTACATTTTTAAATTTTAAGTTAATTTTAATTGAAATTTGAATTTAAATGTTCATATCTCCGCTTCTACTGGGAATTGAGAGTCGAGATTTATGGTGAGAATAGGGTTGATACAGGACTATATTGAGGCAAAAGCGCGTTCCTGTATCTTGAGCCGTTTAGGAGATACCGAAGGTTACATTTTTAAATTTTAAGTTAATTTTAATTGAAATTTGAATTTAAATGTTCATATCTCCGCTTCTACTGGGAATTGAGAGTCGAGATTTATGGTGAGAATAGGGTTGATACAGGACTATATTGAGGCAAAAGCGCGTTCCTGTATCTTGAGCCGTTTAGGAGATACCGAAGGTTACATTTTTAAATTTTAAGTTAATTTTAATTGAAATTTGAATTTAAATGTTCATATCTCCGCTTCTACTGGGAATTGAGAGTCGAGATTTATGGTGAGAATAGGGTTGATACAGGACTATATTGAGGCAAAAGCGCGTTCCTGTATCTTGAGCCGTTTAGGAGATACCGAAGGTTACATTTTTAAATTTTAAGTTAATTTTAATTGAAATTTGAATTTAAATGTTCATATCTCCGCTTCTACTGGGAATTGAGAGTCGAGATTTATGGTGAGAATAGGGTTGATACAGGACTATATTGAGGCAAAAGCGCGTTCCTGTATCTTGAGCCGTTTAGGAGATACCGAAGGTTACATTTTTAAATTTTAAGTTAATTTTAATTGAAATTTGAATTTAAATGTTCATATCTCCGCTTCTACTGGGAATTGAGAGTCGAGATTTATGGTGAGAATAGGGTTGATACAGGACTATATTGAGGCAAAAGCGCGTTCCTGTATCTTGAGCCGTTTAGGAGATACCGAAGGTTACATTTTTAAATTTTAAGTTAATTTTAATTGAAATTTGAATTTAAATGTTCATATCTCCGCTTCTACTGGGAATTGAGAGTCGAGATTTATGGTGAGAATAGGGTTGATACAGGACTATATTGAGGCAAAAGCGCGTTCCTGTATCTTGAGCCGTTTAGGAGATACCGAAGGTTACATTTTTAAATTTTAAGTTAATTTTAATTGAAATTTGAATTTAAATGTTCATATCTCCGCTTCTACTGGGAATTGAGAGTCGAGATTTATGGTGAGAATAGGGTTGATACAGGACTATATTGAGGCAAAAGCGCGTTCCTGTATCTTGAGCCGTTTAGGAGATACCGAAGGTTACATTTTTAAATTTTAAGTTAATTTTAATTGAAATTTGAATTTAAATGTTGTAACGAGGCGCAGATGCACCTCGTTACTACCGGCCCGACCGACCACCTGTCGGCCGAAGAACGGCGCTTTGCGCCACCCTAAATTAACGAAGACGATCGCGCCGCCGTTATCACGCGCCGCCGCTATCGCGCGCCGCGGCGTTCACGCGCTGCCGCTAGCGCGCGCGGCCGCGATCACGCGCCGTCATCATGCCTCGCGCCGATAGGCGCGCCGCTCGATCGCCGCCGTATCAATCGTAGCGCGAACAACTATAAAACGGCGGCGATCGAGCTCCTACTCACCAGACCGATCCGTACCGCCGATTCGATCTAGACGCCTTATGCCGAAAGAGAGAATATCCGGACCGTTTCGCTCTGCCTTCCGCTTTCCTCCTCACCGAACCCGGACTCTGACGAGCCTTATCCGCGCGAAACGCGTAGCAGCGACCGAACCGCGGAGCTCGGCCGTTACAATGTTCATATCTCCGCTTCTACTGGGAATTGAGAGTCGAGATTTATGGTGAGAATAGGGTTGATACAGGACTATATTGAGGCAAAAGCGCGTTCCTGTATCTTGAGCCGTTTAGGAGATACCGAAGGTTACATTTTTAAATTTTAAGTTAATTTTAATTGAAATTTGAATTTAAATGTTCATATCTCCGCTTCTACTGGGAATTGAGAGTCGAGATTTATGGTGAGAATAGGGTTGATACAGGACTATATTGAGGCAAAAGCGCGTTCCTGTATCTTGAGCCGTTTAGGAGATACCGAAGGTTACATTTTTAAATTTTAAGTTAATTTTAATTGAAATTTGAATTTAAATGTTCATATCTCCGCTTCTACTGGGAATTGAGAGTCGAGATTTATGGTGAGAATAGGGTTGATACAGGACTATATTGAGGCAAAAGCGCGTTCCTGTATCTTGAGCCGTTTAGGAGATACCGAAGGTTACATTTTTAAATTTTAAGTTAATTTTAATTGAAATTTGAATTTAAATGTTCATATCTCCGCTTCTACTGGGAATTGAGAGTCGAGATTTATGGTGAGAATAGGGTTGATACAGGACTATATTGAGGCAAAAGCGCGTTCCTGTATCTTGAGCCGTTTAGGAGATACCGAAGGTTACATTTTTAAATTTTAAGTTAATTTTAATTGAAATTTGAATTTAAATGTTCATATCTCCGCTTCTACTGGGAATTGAGAGTCGAGATTTATGGTGAGAATAGGGTTGATACAGGACTATATTGAGGCAAAAGCGCGTTCCTGTATCTTGAGCCGTTTAGGAGATACCGAAGGTTACATTTTTAAATTTTAAGTTAATTTTAATTGAAATTTGAATTTAAATGTTCATATCTCCGCTTCTACTGGGAATTGAGAGTCGAGATTTATGGTGAGAATAGGGTTGATACAGGACTATATTGAGGCAAAAGCGCGTTCCTGTATCTTGAGCCGTTTAGGAGATACCGAAGGTTACATTTTTAAATTTTAAGTTAATTTTAATTGAAATTTGAATTTAAATGTTCATATCTCCGCTTCTACTGGGAATTGAGAGTCGAGATTTATGGTGAGAATAGGGTTGATACAGGACTATATTGAGGCAAAAGCGCGTTCCTGTATCTTGAGCCGTTTAGGAGATACCGAAGGTTACATTTTTAAATTTTAAGTTAATTTTAATTGAAATTTGAATTTAAATGTTCATATCTCCGCTTCTACTGGGAATTGAGAGTCGAGATTTATGGTGAGAATAGGGTTGATACAGGACTATATTGAGGCAAAAGCGCGTTCCTGTATCTTGAGCCGTTTAGGAGATACCGAAGGTTACATTTTTAAATTTTAAGTTAATTTTAATTGAAATTTGAATTTAAATGTTCATATCTCCGCTTCTACTGGGAATTGAGAGTCGAGATTTATGGTGAGAATAGGGTTGATACAGGACTATATTGAGGCAAAAGCGCGTTCCTGTATCTTGAGCCGTTTAGGAGATACCGAAGGTTACATTTTTAAATTTTAAGTTAATTTTAATTGAAATTTGAATTTAAATGTTCATATCTCCGCTTCTACTGGGAATTGAGAGTCGAGATTTATGGTGAGAATAGGGTTGATACAGGACTATATTGAGGCAAAAGCGCGTTCCTGTATCTTGAGCCGTTTAGGAGATACCGAAGGTTACATTTTTAAATTTTAAGTTAATTTTAATTGAAATTTGAATTTAAATGTTCATATCTCCGCTTCTACTGGGAATTGAGAGTCGAGATTTATGGTGAGAATAGGGTTGATACAGGACTATATTGAGGCAAAAGCGCGTTCCTGTATCTTGAGCCGTTTAGGAGATACCGAAGGTTACATTTTTAAATTTTAAGTTAATTTTAATTGAAATTTGAATTTAAATGTTCATATCTCCGCTTCTACTGGGAATTGAGAGTCGAGATTTATGGTGAGAATAGGGTTGATACAGGACTATATTGAGGCAAAAGCGCGTTCCTGTATCTTGAGCCGTTTAGGAGATACCGAAGGTTACATTTTTAAATTTTAAGTTAATTTTAATTGAAATTTGAATTTAAATGTTCATATCTCCGCTTCTACTGGGAATTGAGAGTCGAGATTTATGGTGAGAATAGGGTTGATACAGGACTATATTGAGGCAAAAGCGCGTTCCTGTATCTTGAGCCGTTTAGGAGATACCGAAGGTTACATTTTTAAATTTTAAGTTAATTTTAATTGAAATTTGAATTTAAATGTTCATATCTCCGCTTCTACTGGGAATTGAGAGTCGAGATTTATGGTGAGAATAGGGTTGATACAGGACTATATTGAGGCAAAAGCGCGTTCCTGTATCTTGAGCCGTTTAGGAGATACCGAAGGTTACATTTTTAAATTTTAAGTTAATTTTAATTGAAATTTGAATTTAAATGTTCATATCTCCGCTTCTACTGGGAATTGAGAGTCGAGATTTATGGTGAGAATAGGGTTGATACAGGACTATATTGAGGCAAAAGCGCGTTCCTGTATCTTGAGCCGTTTAGGAGATACCGAAGGTTACATTTTTAAATTTTAAGTTAATTTTAATTGAAATTTGAATTTAAATGTTCATATCTCCGCTTCTACTGGGAATTGAGAGTCGAGATTTATGGTGAGAATAGGGTTGATACAGGACTATATTGAGGCAAAAGCGCGTTCCTGTATCTTGAGCCGTTTAGGAGATACCGAAGGTTACATTTTTAAATTTTAAGTTAATTTTAATTGAAATTTGAATTTAAATGTTCATATCTCCGCTTCTACTGGGAATTGAGAGTCGAGATTTATGGTGAGAATAGGGTTGATACAGGACTATATTGAGGCAAAAGCGCGTTCCTGTATCTTGAGCCGTTTAGGAGATACCGAAGGTTACATTTTTAAATTTTAAGTTAATTTTAATTGAAATTTGAATTTAAATGTTCATATCTCCGCTTCTACTGGGAATTGAGAGTCGAGATTTATGGTGAGAATAGGGTTGATACAGGACTATATTGAGGCAAAAGCGCGTTCCTGTATCTTGAGCCGTTTAGGAGATACCGAAGGTTACATTTTTAAATTTTAAGTTAATTTTAATTGAAATTTGAATTTAAATGTTCATATCTCCGCTTCTACTGGGAATTGAGAGTCGAGATTTATGGTGAGAATAGGGTTGATACAGGACTATATTGAGGCAAAAGCGCGTTCCTGTATCTTGAGCCGTTTAGGAGATACCGAAGGTTACATTTTTAAATTTAAGTTAATTTTAATTGAAATTTGAATTTAAATGTTGTAACGAGGCGCAGATGCACCTCGTTACTACCGGCCCGACCGACCACCTGTCGGGCCGAAGAACGGCGCTTTGCGCCACCCTAAATTAACGAAGACGATCGCGCCGCCGTTATCACGCGCCGCCGCTATCGCGCGCCGCGGCGTTCACGCGCTGCCGCTAGCGCGCGCGGCCGCGATCACGCGCCGTCATCATGCCTCGCGCCGATAGGCGCGCCGCTCGATCGCCGCCGTATCAATCGTAGCGCGAACAACTATAAAACGGCGGCGATCGAGCTCCTACTCACCAGACCGATCCGTACCGCCGATTCGATCTAGACGCCTTATGCCGAAAGAGAGAATATCCGGACCGTTTCGCTCTGCCTTCCGCTTTCCTCCTCACCGAACCCGGACTCTGACGAGCCTTATCCGCGCGAAACGCGTAGCAGCGACCGAACCGCGGAGTTCGGCCGTTACAATGTTCATATCTCCGCTTCTACTGGGAATTGAGAGTCGAGATTTATGGTGAGAATAGGGTTGATACAGGACTATATTGAGGCAAAAGCGCGTTCCTGTATCTTGAGCCGTTTAGGAGATACCGAAGGTTACATTTTTAAATTTTAAGTTAATTTTAATTGAAATTTGAATTTAAATGTTCATATCTCCGCTTCTACTGGGAATTGAGAGTCGAGATTTATGGTGAGAATAGGGTTGATACAGGACTATATTGAGGCAACAGCAAGCGCGTTCCTGTATCTTAGCCTTTAGAGATACCGGAGGTCTTACATTTTTAAATTTTTAAGTAATTTAATTGAAATTGAATTTAAATGTTCATACTCTCCGCTTCATACTGGGAACTTGAGTAGTCCGGAGATTTATTGGTGAGAATAGGGTTGATTACAGGACATATATTTTGAGGCAAAAGCGCGTTCCTGTAATCTTGAGCCGTTAGGAGATACCGAAGGTTACATTTTTTAAATTTTGTAAGTTAACTTTGTAATTGAATAATTTGAAATTAAATGTTGCAGTATCTCCGCTTCTTACTGGGAATTGAGAGTCGAGATTTATAGTGAGAATTAGGGTTGATACAGAGACTATATTGAGGCAAAGCGCGTTCCTTCGTATCTTGAAGGCCGTTTAGGAGATACCGAAGGTTACATTTTTAAAAATTTTAAGTTTTAATTTTAATTGAAATTTGAATTTAAATGTTGAAACCAGATGCACTCTCCGTTCTACGCCGACGACCACTGTGGGCGAGACGTCGAGCTTTATGCCGCCTAATACGAGGAGCAGCCGCGTTATCACCGCGCCATACCCGCCCGCTTACGACGCTATGCTACGGCGCGCGCGTCACCGAGTCTCATCCCATAGCGCGCCGATCCGTAATCGTGCCGAACTTATAACGCGGCGATGTCCTACTCCAAACGATCCGTCCCGATCGTCCGCTTATCAAGAGATGAATACCGACCGTTGTAAGCCTTGCTTTCTCTCCGAAAGATGTTACGAGCCTTATATTCGCGAAGTAGCCACTTGACCAAGTTCGGCTGAATTACGAATGTTTCATATCTGCCGCTCTACTGGAATTGAGAGTCGAGATTTACTTGGTGAGAATAGGTTGATACAGGACTATATTGAGCGCAACAAAGCGCGTTCCTGATATCTGAGCCGTTAGGAAGATACCAGAAGGTTACATTTTTTAAATTTTAAGTTTAATTTTAATTGAAATTTGAATTTAAATGTCATAATCTCCGCTTCTCTGGAATTGAGAGTCGAGATTTATTGTGAGAATAGGCGTTGATACGGCACTATATTTGAGGCAAAGCGCGTTCCTGTATCGGTAAGCCGTTTAGGAGATACCGAACGGTATACACTTTTTTTAAATTTTAAGTTAATTTTAATTGAAATTTTGCAATTGAAATAGTTCATATCTCCGCTTCTACGTGGTAATTGAGAGGTCGAGATTTTATGAGAATAGGGTTGATACAAGGCACTCTATATTGAGCAACAAAGCGCTATTCCTGTATCTTGAGCCGTTTAGAAGATACCGAAGGTTTTAAAATTTTAAATGTTTAAGTTAATTTTAATTGGAAAAGTTTGAATTTAAATGTTCAATCTCCGCTTACTGGTTAATTGACGAGTCGAAAGATTTATGGTGAGAATAGAGGTTGATTACAGGACTATATTTGAGGCAAAAAGCGCGTTCCTGTATCTTGGGAGCCGTTTAGGAGATACGCCGATAGGTTGACGATTTTTTAAATTTTCAGTTAATCTTTAATTGAAATTTGAATTTAATGTTCATATCTCGCTTCTACTCGGGAATTGAGAAGTCGAGATTTATGGTGAGAATAGGGTTGATACAGGACTATATTGAGGCAAAAGCGCGTTCCTTTATGCTTGAGCCGTTTAGGAGATACCGAAGGTTACATTTTTAAATTTTAAGTTAATTTTAATTGAAATTTGAATTTAAATGTTCATTATCTCCGCTTCTACTGGGAATTGAGAGTGCGATTTATGGTGAGAATAGGTTGATACAGGCACTTATTGAGGCAAAAGCGCAGTTCCTGTATCTTGAGCCGTTTAGGAGATACCGAAGGTTACATTTTAAATTTTAAGTTAATTTTAATTGAAAATTTGAATTTAAATTGTTCATATCTCCGCTTCTAACTGGAATTGAGAGTCGGAGATTTATGGTGAGAAATAGGTTGAACAGGACATATTGAGGCGCAAAGCGCGAGTTCCTGTATCTTGAGCCCGTTTTAGGAGATACCGAGGTTACATTTTTAAATTTTATAAGTAATTTTAATTGAAATTTGAATTTAAATGTTCATATCCTCGCTTCTACTGGGAATATGAGAAGTCGACGAATTTATGGTGAGAATAGGGTTGATTACAGGACTATATTGCGCAGCAAAGCGCGTTCCTGTATCTTGAGCCGTTTAGGAGATACCGAAGGTAATTACATTTTTAAATCTTTAAAGTTAAATTTTAATTGAAATTTGAATTTAAATGTTCATATCTCTCGCTCTATGGGAAATGAGAGTCGAGGATTTATGGTGAGAATCTCAGGTTGACACAGGACTATATTGAGGCAAAAGCGCCGTTCCTTATCTTGAGCCGTTTAGGAGATACCGAAGGTTACCATTTTTAAATTTTAAGTTAATTTTAATTGAAATTTGAATTAAATGTTCATTATTCCGCTTCTACTGGGATTGAGAAGTGAGATCTTTATGGTGAGAATAGGTTGATACAGGACTATATTGAGGCAAAGAAGCGCGGTTCCTGATTCTTGAGCCGTTTAGAGATACCGAAGGTTAACAATTTTTAAATTTAAGTTAATTTTAATGAAATTTGAATTTATATGTTCATATCTCCGCTTATCTTACTGGGGAGAGTTAGTCGAAGATTTACTGGTGGAATAGGCATTGTACATAGGATATATTGAGGCAAAACGCGCGTTCCTGTATCTTGACCGTTTGAGATACCGAAGGTTACATTTTAATTTTAAGTTAATTTTAATTGAAATTTGAATTATAAGTTCGTTATCTCTCCGCTTCTACTGGGAATATGAGAGTCGAGATTTATGGTGAGAATAGGTTGATACAGGGACTATATTGAGGCAAAAAAGCGCGTTCCTGTATCTTGAGCGTTTAGGAGATACCGAAGGTTACATTTTTAAATTTTAAGTTAATTTTATGAAAATTTGAATTTAAATGTTCATTATCTCCGCTCTCTATACTGGGAAATGAGAGTCGAGATTTTATGGTTGAGAATAGGGTTGATACAGACTATATGGAGGCAAAGGCGCGTTCCTGTATCTTGAAGCCGTTTAGGAGTACCGAAGGTAATTTTTAAATTTATAAGTTAATTTTAATTGAAATTTGAATTTAAATGTTCATATCTCCGCTTCATACGTCGGGAATTGAGAAGTTAGATTTATGGTGAGAATGGGTTGATACAGGACCTATATGAGGCAAAAGCGCGTTCCTGTATCTTGAGCCGTTTAGGAGATACGAAGGTACATTTTTAAATTTTAAGTTAATTTATAATTGAAATTTGAATATTAAAGTTATATCTCCGCTTCTCTATGGGAATCTGAGATTTCGAAGAATTTATGTTGAGAATAGGGTTGATACAGGACTATATTGAGCAAATAGGCGCATTCTGTATCTTGAGCCGTTTCTAGAGATACCAAAGGTTAAATTTTTAAATTTTTAATTTAATTTTAATGGAATTTGAATTTAAATATGTTCATATCTCGCTTCTACTGGGAATTGAGAGTCGAGATTTATTGGTGAGAATAGAGGGTTGATACAGAGACTATATTGAGCAAAAGGCGTTCCTGTATCTTGAGCCGTTTAGGAGATACCGAAGGTTATTTTTTTTTAAGTTAATTTTAATTGGAAATTTGAACTTTAAATGTTCATATCTCCGCTGTCTACTGGGGAATTGAGAGTCGAGATTTATGGATGAGAAATAGGGGTTGATACAGACTAATATGAGGCAAAAAGCGGCGTCCGTTGATCTTGAGCCGTTTAGGAAGAACCGAAGTTACATTTTTAATTTAAGTTAATGTTTAATTGAACTTGAATTTAAATGTTCAATCTCCGCTTTGTGAACTGGGAATGAGAGTCGAGATTTATGTGAGAATAGGGTTGACTACAGGACTATATTGAGGCAAAAGCGCGGTCCTACGACACTCCGTATCTTGAGCCGTTGTAGGAGATACCGAAGGTTACATTTTTAAATTTAAAGTTAATTTTTAATTGAAATTTGAATTTAAGATGTTGTAACGAGGCGCAGATGCACCTCAGTTACTACCGGCCCGACCGATTCACCCTGTCGGCCGAAAGAACGTGCGCTTTGCGCCACCTCTAAATCTAACGTAGACGATCCGCGCCGCGTTATCCACGCGCCGCCGCTATCGCGGCGCCGCGGCGTTCACGCGCTGCCGCTAGCCGCGCGCGGCCGCGATCACGCGCCGTCATCATGCCTCGCGCCGATAGGCGCGCGCCTCGATCGCCGCCGTATCGAATCGGTAGCGCGAACAACTATAAAACGGCGCGATCGAGTCCTACTCACCAGACCGATTCCGTACCGCCGATTCGATCTAGACGCCTTTATGCCGAAGAGAGAGAATATCCGACCGTTTCGCTCTGCCTTCCGCTTTCCTCCTCACCGAACCCGGACTCTGACGAGCCTTATCCCCGCAAACGTCGTAGCAGCGACCGAACCGCGGGAGTTCGGCCGTACAATGTTCATATCTCCGCTTCTACTGGGAATTGAGAGTCGAGATTTGATGGTGAGAATAGGGTTGATACAGGCACTATATTGAGGACAAAAGCGCGTTCCTGTCTCTTGAGCCGTTTTAGGTAGAATAGCCGTTTAGGTTACATTTTTATTTATAGAGCTTTAATTAATTGAATTAGAAACTTTTTGCCTTATAGTTTAAACATGTTTCATCATCTTCCTCCCAGTCTACTCGGGAATTGAGAGTCGAGATTAATTAAATACCCTATCGGGAACGGAAAGAATAGGGGATTTTGTATACCCTCTCGCGGTAAATATTTCGAATGGTCAAACAATCTAGTCGTCGGTTGCCTATTATAATGAGCTACGTAGTACGATAATATAATCTCAGTGCTATATACGCCTAAAGAGTATTATCATTTTTTTTATAAAACCATTGCTGTGAGCCTCAAGATCTACTAGGCGTCATAATTGTATAAATGTTGTTATTTTTTACATGTTTTCCAGTGTCAGTCTCCGCTTCTCACTGGGTAAATTGTATGAATACAGCGACGATTAGTTTCATTGTGTTGCGTAAATAGAGGGTAATCTAACCAACAGCATGTATCCGCCTCTAACCCTTATTATGCTCTGAAGAGCGGCGATTCAAACTCGTCAGCTCGCATCTCTTGAAACGCGATTAGAGAGATACCAGTAAGGTATAACTTTCTCTACGACATTATTAGAGTGATAATATTGATTTACTTTAATGAACAGATCATTGCATTTAATGTGATCCAATTATAGCTGCCACCTCTGTTCCCTTGTGGTGAAGTCATCGACGCGGTCGAGACTTTATGGTGAGTAATAGGCGTTAGATTCCGAGCAAATATTCAGCAATCTGATTGAATTACGCACAAATAGCGATCGCCTACCCTTATTTCTCTGTTGAGCCGTTTTCCCAGTGAATATGAATACCTGTAGGGTTACAATTGTTTACATATATTGATAGGTCCTCGATTATTTTACAACTTGCAAATTTTTGAATGTTATCATTCTTCATCAGATACTCTCCGCTGACTACTGAAGTGTGAAATGAGATGTCGTAGGCTTGCGGACTCAATGGCTTGATAGAATAGGGTGTCGCCCAGGACTATAATTGAGCCAAAAGCTGCCGTGGTTCACCGTAAAAAGCTCCTTGCGAAGCCCACGTCTTACTGCGACGCAACTCACCCGTATAAAGGACTTGACAGTCTCTTTACTGTTTCAAATGTATAATCTTAATATGAGAGCAGTTTGGAGATTGTAAAATCGTTTCATTATCCTACTGACTTGTGCTAATATATAAGACTGGGAATGAGAGTCGAGATTTATTGGTTGAGAATAGTTTCGTATTACAGACGTGATATGTGTGCCGTGACCAACACAAACGCCGCCTTCTGTATCTTGAGCGTTCTAGGAGAGTACCCCGACAGGAAAGCGACACAACCAACAAAAACATCTCATCTTTAGATTGTCGATCCCGCCATGCTCGCCACACTGTTTGAGTAATTAATGTTAAGAACATTACTCTCGTTAAGTAGTCAACTGTATCAAGGGTGAAAGATGTTTTTTCTAGTATTTTCAAAGCTTCTTGCCAGATATGCCTCAAGTCTTTTCTACCGCTATACACGTGTGGGGAATCATCGTGAGAGTCG
>NW_020230101.1:0-27276 GCF_003227715.2 Harpegnathos saltator
CCGACAAAATTGCGTGTAGTTTTTAACGCATCGGAGTCCGACGACTAACGGCTCGAGTTTAAACGACCATTTGATCGCCGGGCCAAAGCTGCAGACCGACTTATCGTCCGTACTGCTGCGATGGCGTAATTAAATACGCGTGTTCGGCCGACATCGAAAAAATGTATCGACAAAATTCAGCTCGATCCCCGCGATGTCGACTATCAGAGGATCTTGTGGCACCCCGGCGCCGGACGACGAGCCCGTGAATATCAATATAATGACCGTGACTTACGGGCATGTCCTGTGCTTCCGTTCTTGGCATTGCGAGTCCTTCACGCAATTGAGGATTGATGACGGAGGCGATTTCCTCTCGCCGCTCCGCTCTGAAAAACAACAATTTATGTCGGACGATGTTCTATTCGGGAGCGACGACGCTCGGGCAAACGATCGAAATTCCGGAACTCAGCTCACAGCATTGTTACGGCGAGCGGCTTCGAACTTCGTAAATGGTCCGGGAATTCAGCCGCACTTCTCGCAGTACATCGATGAGGCGAATCATGGACTCGCGGGGCACCAGATCACTCGCGATTGATGAGAGCGTAAAGATTCTCGGGATCACTTGGACGCCCGCGGAGACAATTTTCAAATCAGCGTGTCGTTGCCAGACTTGCGGTCCCCGAGAGCAAGCGCTCCATTTTATCGACTATCGCCAACGGTACGATCCACTCGGATGGGTCACTCCGATCACGATCAGCGCCAAATCTTTATGCAGCACTTGTGGCGAGCGGCAACTTGAATGGGACGACCCGATTCCCGAGATGCTGGCGTCGCGCTGGCGGGCAATATTCTCGAATCTATCCGCCTTGGATGGACTACGCATTCCGCGATGGACCGGATTTCGGGCGCGACATTCGACGCGCGGAGCTGCATGGATTCGCGGACGGGTCTAACTCCGCGTACTCTGCCGTTTGTTTATTGCGACTAACGCCGCACTCAGGTCAAGTGGATCATCACACATGTGTCTCAGCGGGCAAATCACGCGCTTCGCTCCATTGCAGCCAATGAGCATCCGCGTCTCGAACTTTCGGCCGCCGTGCTCCTCTCGGCGTCTCGTCGAATTCGTGCGGACGGCAGGAGGTTACGACGATGCAACATGCTGCTGTTGGTCTGACTCAACGGTCGTGTTGTCGTGGCTGGGCGGGCGCACCCATGCACGATTGGAGGACTTCGTCGCGAATCGGGTGGCGGAAGGTGCACGCGCGGCCTCCCGCGCGTTCAATGGCGGCATGTTCCGACGGCCGACAATCCGCTGATTGCGCGTCGCGCGGGTTGCCTCGGCCTGGAAATTCTCGGGCACATCTCTGGTGGCGAGGGCCCGTCGTGGTTGACGTCGCCGCCAAACGCTTGGCCATCCTTCGGGGATGCCTCGGCTGCGGAGGCGCTGAGCGAGGAAAGGGTCGTGACGCACCTCGACCACTGAACCCGCATCGCTCAACCTCGCTGCTCCTCGGAGCGCTATTCTTTCGTGGCCAAAGTTGGTTCGCGTTACCTGCGTACATCATGCGCTTTATCGCGCGATGTCGTCGCCGTCTTACGGGAGATTCATCCGGTGAGCAGCGGGCCCGGGCGTCACGGCGGGCGAGTGTTCGGGGCGCGTACGCGACTATTGAACAGCAGATCAAGCTGCGTTGTCCAAAGGAACTGCACAGGCTCGCGAATCGCTTGGAATTACCGTCGAAGAGCTCGATTCTCGCGCTCGCACCGGTTTTCTCGATGAGGAGGGTCTTCTCCGCGTCGGCGGTCGGCATATCGCGCGCTCCCCTGCCTTGGACTCGGCGTCATCCGATTCTGCTCGCGTCGCATGTATCACGAAACAGATCGTCGATCATGCTCACGTAGGGGCTACACGCCGGGCGTGCAGCTGACCCTGAGCATCGTTCGGCGCGACTTTTGGTGATTCGGCAGTCGGCGGCGTTGTGCGGGAGCAAATACACACGCTGCGTGGTGTGCGCTCGCGAGCGCGCGCCGTGCCATCCCAGATTATGGGGGACCTCCCACGTGTCCGGAGTATCAGCTCCGGCTCTCGCTGTTTCGCCACATTTGCGTGTCGATTATGCCGGGCCGGTTATCTCGTGCGTGCCTCTGCAGGACGAGGTATAGCGACGCGGAAGGCGTACATCGCTCTATTTATCTGTTTAGCCTCTCGCGCCGTGCACCTGGAGCTCGTATGCGATTACTCGACTCGGGCATTTTTGAAAGCGTTTTCTCGGTTCGCCGCTCGTCGGGAATACCCACAACACCGTTTACTCGGATAACGGCACCAATTTCGTCGGAGCCGATCGTGAGCTGACCGTGGCCTATCGCGGCAGCGCTCGCGACCCGAACTTTCTAAGTTCACGCGCTCGATGGAACAACTGGAGATTCATCCCTCCAGCGCGCCACATTTCGGGGGGTTGTGGGAGGCCGGCATTAAAAGCGTCAAGCACCACGTGCGTCGCGTACTGCGGAGCTGCACTCTGACCTTCGAGGAGTACGCTCACCTGCTCTGTCGGATTGAGGCGTGTCTTAACTCAAGACCGATCGCGCCAATTTCCGACTCGCTCGATGACTACGAGCCGCTCACGCCCGGTCATCTTGCTCGTCGGGTCCGACCTCGGTCTGCTCCGTCGCCGTCGACTCTCCACATATCGGAGAAACCGGTTGACCCGGTGGCAACTCGTGCGGCAGCTGACCGAGCGTTTTTGGCGGGTGTGGTATCACGACTATGTGAACACTCTACAGCAACGAGGAAAATGGCGGAAGGTGCAGCCGTCTATCCCAGGTCGGAAACATGGTCTTGATCCGCAATACACCTTGCCGCCGTGCAAGTGGGAGTTGGGGCGAGTGACGCAGTGTCACCCCCGGTCCCGGGCTCACTCGGGTGGTTACCGTCCGCACCGCAACTCCACCCTTCAAAGGCCTATCGTAAAGATTTGCCTGCTGCCGGTCCACTGCGAGACCAAGTAGGGGGCCAAAAAAGCGGAATTCGAAACAAGCGTTTCAAGGTGGGCGGAATGTTTGCGATCCGTCCAGGGCGCCGCTCTTTGTGTCGGACAAAATCGAGGATTCTCGATGTTCACGAGACAATCCTGCGTGACTCGCACGTGAGAACGCCGTGCATGTTTGCTATCGAGCACCGCGTTGTTATTGTCGCGTTTGGTCCGCATGCGACCGCCAAATATGTCACGTTTTCGGCAACAGCGGTTACCAATCTTCTCCGAGCGAACGGAAAAACTAAAAACAATGTCAGATCGAAGTGACGAACGTTTTCGGCTCTCGCTTCGAACAGAATCCTTCGCAAGCAAACCGCTCGCAAGTATTTTATAACTCGTTCCGCTCCGTTGTTCGTTCGGTTATCAGATTCGCTGCCCGACCTCCTCGGTCGGACCTCATCAGACGAACTACGAGTGCGGCCTCAACGCATTGCGATTCGAGGCGGACGCGCTTCATAACGATCAATCGACTAGAATCGTCAAAGTTTATTTTGTATTATTTTTGTTTATAATAAAAACTGGGATCGTGTTCGAGTGGTGCTCGCGTTTGAACTGGCGAGCATTGGCCTCCCAGCGCCTCGACGAACGTCGACCGCTTGTTAGGAAGGAAACGGAGGACCGATCCCACTAGAAACCAAAGCGACGATCATCTCCTTTCACGACCAACCCCCGCGCTCATTGCTGAGCCGTCCCGGCTCTTGCCTCGCTTCGCCAAGGAGCGAACAAGGACCTATATTGAGGCAAAAGCGCGTTCCTGATCTTGAGGCCGTTTAGGAGATACCGAAGGTTACATTTTTAAATTTTAAGTTAATTTTAATTGAAATTTGAATTTAAAAATGTTCATATCTCCGCTTCTACTGGGAATTGAGAGTCGAGATTTATGGTGAGAATAGGGTTGATACAGGACTATATTTGAGGCAAAAGCGCGTTCCTGTATCTTGAAGCCGTTTAGGAGATACCGAAGGTTACATTTTTAAATTTTAAGTTAATTTTTAATTGAAATTTGAATCTAAATGTTCGTATCTCCGCTTCTACTGGGAATTGAGAGTCGAGATTTATGGTGAGAATAGGGTTGATACAGGACTATATTGAGCAAAAGCGCGTTCCTGTATCTTGAGCCGTTTAGGAGATACCGAAGGTTACATTTTTAATTTTAATTTAAATTTTTTTAATTTTTGAAATTTTCTAAATGTTCATATCTCCGCTTCTACTGGGAATTGAGAGTCGAGATTTATGGTGAGAATAGGGTTGATACAGGACATTATATTGAGGCAACAGCGCGTTCCTGTATCCTTGAGCCGTTTAGGAGATACCGAAGGTTACATTTTTAAATTTTAGTGTAATTTTAATTGAAATTTGAATTTAAATGTTCATATCTCCGCTTCTACTGGGTATTGAGAGTCGAGATTTATGGTGAGAATCAGGGTTGATACAGGACTATATTGAGGCAAAAGCGCGTTCCTGTATCTTGAGCCGTTTAGGAGACTACCGAAGGTTACATTTTTAAAATTTTAAGTTAATTTTAATTGAAATTTGAATTTAAATGTTCATTATCTCCGCTTCTACTGGGAATTGAGAGTCGAGATTTATGGTGAGAATAGGGTTGATACAGGACTATATTGAGGCCAAAAGCGTGTTCTTGTAATCTTGAGCCGTTTAGGAGATACCGAAGGTTACATTTTTAAATTTTAAGTTAATTTTAATTGAAATTTGAATCTAAATGTTCATATCTCCGCTTCTACTGGAATTGAGAGTCGAGATTTATGGTGAGAATAGGGTTGATACAGGACTATATTGAGGCAAAAAGCGCGTTCCTGTATCTTGAGCCGTTTAGGAGATACCGAAGGTTACATTTTTAAATTTTAAGTTAATTTTAATTGAAATTTGAATTTAAATGTTCATATCTCCGCTTCTACTGGAATTGAGAGTCGAGATTTATGGTGAGAATAGGGTTGATACAGGACTATATTGAGGCAAAACGCGTTCCTGTATCTTGAGCCGTTTAGGAGATACCGAAGGTTACATTTTTTAATTTTAAGTTAATTTTAATTGAAATTTGAATTTAAATGTTCATATCTCCGCTTCTACTGGGAATTGAGAGTGGAGATTTATGGTGAGAATAGGGTTGATACAGGACTATATTGAGGCAAAAGCGCGTTCCTGTATCTTGAGCCGTTTAGGAGATACCGAAGGTTACATTTTTTAATTTTAAGTTAATTTTAATTGAAATTTGAAATTTAAATGTTCATATCTCCGCTTCTACTGTGAATTGAGAGTCGAGATTTATGGTGAGAAATAGGGTTGATACGGACTATATTGAGGCAAAAGCGCGTTCTTGTATCTTGAGCCGTTAAGAGATACCGAAGGTTACATTTTTAAATTTTAAGTTAATTTTAATTGAAATTTGAATTTAAATGTTCATATCTCCGCTTCTACTGGGAATTGAGAGTCGAGATTTATGGTGAGAATAGGGTTGATACAGGACTATATTGAGGCAAAATCGCGTTCCTGTATCTTGAGCCGTTTAGGAGATACCGAAGGTTACATTTTTAAATTTTAAGATAATTTTAATTGAAATTTGAATTAAATGTTCATATCTCCGCTTCTACTGGGAATTGAGAGTCGAGATTTATGGTGAGAATAGGGTTGATACAGGACTATATTGAGGCAAAAGCGCGTTCCTGTATCTTGAAGCCGTTTAGGAGATACCAAAGGTTACTATTTTTAAATTTTAAGTTAATTTTAATTGAAATTTGAATTTAATGTTCATATCTCCGCTTCTACTGGGAATTGAGAGTCGAGATATTATGGTGAGAATAGGGTTGGATACAGGACTATATTGAGGCAAAAGCGCGTTCCTGTATCTTGAGCCGTTTAGGAGATACCGAAGGTTACATTTTTAAATTTTAAGTTAATTTTAATTGAAATTTGAATTTAAATGTCATATCTCCGCTTCTACTGGGAATTGAGAAGTCGAGATTTATGGTGACAATAGGGTTGGATACTAGGACTATATTGAGGCCAAAGCGCGTTCCTGTATCTTGAGCCGTTTAGGAGATACCGAAGGTTACATTTTAATTTTAAGTTAATTTTAATTGAAATTTGAATTTAAATGTTCATATCTCCGCTTCTACTGGGAATTGAGAGTCGAGATTATGGTGAGAATAGGGTTGATACAGGACTATATTGAGGCAAAAGCGCGTTCCTGTATCTTGAGCCGTTTAGGAGATACCGAAGGTTACATTTTTAAATTTTAAGTTAATTTTAATTGAAATTTGAATTTAAATGTTCATATCTCCGCTTCTACTGGGACTTGAGAGTCGAGATTTATGGTGAGAATAGGGTTGATACAGGACTATATTGATGCAAAAGCGCGTTCCTGTATCTTGAGCCGTTTAGGAGATACCGAAGGTTACATTTTAAATTTTAAAGTTAATTTTAATTGAAATTTGAATTTAAATGTTCATATCTCCGCTTCTACTGGGAATTGAGAGTCGAGATTTATGGTGAGAATAGGGTTGATACAGGACTATATTGAGGCAAAAAGCGCGTTCCTGTATCTTGAGCCGTTTAGGAATACCGAAGGTTACATTTTTAAATTTAAGTTAATTTTAATTGAAATTTGAATTTAAGATGTTCATATCTCCGCTTCTACTGGGAATTGAGAGTCGAGATTTATGGTGGATAATAGGGTTGATACAGGACTATATTGAGGCAAAAGCGCGTTCCTGTATCTTGAGCCGTTTAGGAGATACCGAAGGTTACATTTTTAAATTTAAGTTAATTTTTATTGAAATTTGAATTTAAATGTTTGTTAACGAGGCGCAGATGCACCTCGTTACTACTATCCGGGCCCGACCGACCACCTGTCGGGCCGAAAACGGCGCTTTGCGCCACCCTAAATGTAACGAAGACGATCGGCGCCGCCGTTATCACGCGCCGCCGCTATCGCGCGCGCGGCGTCACGCGCTGCCGCTAGCGCGCCGCGGCCGCGATCACGCGCCGTCATCATGCCTCGCGCCGATAGGCGCGCCGCTCGATCGCCGCGTATCAATCGTAGCGCGAACAACTATAAAACGGCGGCGATTCGAGCTCCTACTCACCAGAACGATCCGTACCGCCGATTCGATCAGACGCCTTATGCCGAAAGAGAGAATATCCGGACCGTTTCGCTCTGCCTTCCGCTTTCCTCCTCACCGAACCGGACTCCGACGAGCCTTATCCGCGCGAAACGCGTAGCAGCGACCGAACCGCGGAGCTCGGCCGTTACAATGTTCATATCTCCGCTTCTACTGGGAATTGAGTCGAGATTTATGGTGAGAAAAGGGTTGATACAGGACTATATTGAGGCAAAAGCGCGTTCTTGTATCTTTGAGCCGTTTAGGAGATACGAAGGTTACATTTTTAAATTTTAAGTATTTTAATTGAAATTTGAATTTAAATGTTCATATCTCCGCTTCTACTGGGAATTGAGAGTCGAGATTTATGGTGAGAATAGGTGTTGATACAGGACTATATTGAGGCAAAAGCGCGTTCCTGTATCTTGAGCCGTTTAGGAGATACCGAAGGTTACATTTTTAAATTTTAAGTTAAGTTTAATTGAAATTTGAATTTAAATGTTCATATCTCCGCTTCTACTGGGAATTGAGAGTCGAGATTTATGGTGAGAATAGGGTTGATACAGGACTATATTGAGGCAAAAGCGCGTTCCTGTATCTTGAGCCGTTTAGGAGATACCGAAGGTTACATTTTAAATTTTAAGTTAATTTTAATTGAAATTTGAATTTTAAATGTTCATATCTCCGCTTCTACTGGGAATTGAGAGTCGAGATTTATGGTGAGAATAGGGTTGATACAGGACTATATTGAGGCAAAAGCGCGTTCCTGTATCTTGAGCCGTTTAGAGGAGATACCGAAGGTTACATTTTTAAATTTTTAAGTTAATTTTAATTGAAATTTGAATTTAAATGTTCATATCTCCGCTTCTACTGGGAATGGAGAGTCGAGATTTTAGGTGAGAATAGGGTTGATACAGGACTATATTGAGGCAAAAGCGCGTTCCTGTATCTTGAGCCGTTTAGGAGATACCGAAGGTTACATTTTTTTAAATTTTAGTTAATTTTAATTGAAATTTGAATTAAATGTTCATATCCCGCTTCTACTGGGAATGAGAGTCGAGATTTATGGTGAGAATAGGGTTGATACAGCGATATATTGAGGCAAAAGCGCGTTCCTGTATCTTGAGCCGTTTGGAGATACCGAAGGTTACATTTTTAAATTTTAGAATTAATTTTATTGAAATATTGAATTTAAATGTTGTAACGAGGGCGCAGACGCACCTCGTTACTACCCGCCCGACCGACCACCTCGGCAAGAACGGCGCTTTGCGCCACCTAAATTAACGAAGACGATCGCGCCGCCGTTATCACGCGCCGGCCTCTATCGCGCGCCGCGGCGTTCACGCGCTGCCGCTAGGCGCGCGGCCGCGATCACGCGCCGTCATCATGCCTTCGCGCCGATAGGCGCGCCGCTCGATCGCCGCCGATATCAATCGTAGCGCGAACAATTATAAAACGGCGGCGATCGAGCTCCTATCACCAGAACGATCCGTACCGCCGTTCGATCGAGACGCCTTATGCCGAAAGAGAGAATATCCGGACCGTTTCGCTCTGCCTTCCGCTTTCCTCCTCACCGAACCCGGACTCCGACGAGCCTTATCCGCGCGAAACGCGTAGCAGCGACCGAACCGCGGAGTTCGGCCGTGTACAATGTTCATATTCTCCGCTTTACTGGGAATTGAGAGTCGCAGATTTATGGTGAGAAAAGGGTTGATAACAGGACTATATTGAGGCAAAAGCGCTTCCTGTATCTTGAGCCGTTTAGGAGATACCGAAGGTTACATTTTTAAAATTTTAAGTTAATTTTAATTGAAATTTGAATTTAAATGTTCATATCTCCGCTTCTACTGGAATTGAGAGTCGAGATTTATGGTGAGAATAGGGTTGATACAGGACTATATTGAGGCAAAAAGCGCGTTCCTGTATCTTGACCGTTTAGGAGATACCGAGGTTACATTTTTTAAATTTTAAGTTAATTTTAATTGAAATTTGAATTTAAATGTTCATATACTCCGCTTCTACTGGGACTTGAGAGTCGAGATTTTATGGTAGAATAGGGTTGATACAGGACTATATTGATGCAAAAGCGCGTTCCTGTATCTTGAGCCGTTTAGGAGAATACCGAAGGTTACATTTTTAAATTTTAAGTTAATTTAATTGAAATTTGAATTTAAATGTTCATATCTCCGCTTCTACTGGAATTGAGAGTCGAAATTTATGGATGAGAATAGGGTTGATACAGGACTATATTGAGGCAAAAGCGCGTTCCTGTATCTTGAGCCGTTTAGGAGATACCGAAGGTTACATTTTTAAATTTTTAAGTTAATTTTAATTGAAATTTGAATTTAAATGTTCATATCTCCGCTTCTACTGGGAATTGAGAGTCGAGATTTAGTGGTGAGAAATAGGGTGGGGTTGATACAGGACTATATTGAGGCAAAAGCGCGTTCCTGTATCTTGAGCCGTTTAGGAGAATACCGAAGGTTACATTTTTAAATTTTAAGTTAATTTTAAATTGAAATTTGAATTTAAATGTTCATATCTCCGCTTCTACTGGGAATTGAGAGGCGAGATTTATGGTGAGAATAGGGTTGATACAGGACTATATTGAGGCAAAAGCGCGTTCCTGTATCTTGAGCCGTTTAGGAGATACCGAAGGTTACATTTTTAAATTTTAAGTTAATTTTTATTGAAATTTGAATTTAAATGTTGTAACGAGGGCAGATGCACCTCGTTACTACCGGCCCGACCGACCACCTGTCGGGCCGAAGAACGGCGCTTGCGCCACCCTAATTAACGAAGAGATCGGCGCCCGTTATCACGCGCGCCGCATCGCGCGCGCGGCGTTTCACGCGGCTGTTCGCTAGCGCGCGCGCGCGAATTCACGCGCCGTCATCATGCCTCGCGCCGATAGGCGCGCCGCCTCGATCGCCGCCGTATCATCGTAAGCGCGAACAACTATAAAACGCGGCGATCGAGCCCCTACTCACAGAACGATCCGTACCGCCGATTCGATCGAGACGCTTATGCCGAAAGAAGAATACCGGACGTTTCGCTCTGCCTTCCGCTTTCCTCCTCACCGAACCCGGACTCGACGAGCTTATCCGCGCGAAACGCGTAGCAGCGACCGAAACCGGGAGTTCGGCCGTTACAATTTCATATCTCCGCTTCTACTGAGGAATTGAGAGTCCGAGATATTATGGTGAGAAAAGGGTTGATACAGGACTATATTGAGGCAAAAGCGCGTTCTGTATCTTGAGCCGTTTAGGAGATACCGAAGGTTACATTTTTAAATTTTAAGTTAATTTTAATTGAAATTTGAATTTAAATGTTCATATCTCCGCTTCTACTGGGAATTGAGAGTCGAGATTTATGGTGAGAATAGGTTGATACAGGACTATATTGAGGCAAAAAGCGCGTTTCCTGTATCTTGAGCCGTTTAGGAGATACCGAAGGTTTACATTTTTAAATTTAAGTTAAGTTTAATTGAAATTTGAATTTAAATGTTCATATCTCCACTTCTACTGGGAATTGAGAGTCGAGATTTATGGTGAGAATAGGGTTGATACAGGACTATATTTGAGGCAAAAGCGCGTTTCCTGTAATCTTGAAGCCGTTTAGGAGATTACCGAAGGTTACATTTTTTAAATTTTAAGTTAATTTTAATTGAAATTTGAATTTAAATGTTCATATCTCCGCTTCTACTGGGAATTGAGAGTCGAGATTTATGGTGAGAATAGGGTTGATACAGGACTATATTGAGGCAACAAGCGCGTTCCCTGTATCTTGAGCCCGTTTAGGACATACCGAAGGTTACATTTTAAATTTTAAGTTAAATTTTAATTGAAATTTTGAATTTCAAATGTTCATATCTCCGCTTCTTATGGGAATGGAGCAGTTCAAGATTTATGGTGAGAATAGGGTTTGATACAGCGACTATAGTCCTGTATCAACGCCTATCTACACCATAAATCTCGACTCTCACATTCCCAGTAGAAGCGAGATAATTGAACATCTTAAATTTCAAATTCAATTAAAATTAAACTTAAACATTTAAAAATGTAACCTTCGGTATCTCCTAAACGCGGCTCAAATACAGGAACGCGCTTTTTGCCTCAATATAGTCTCTGATTATCACCCTATCTCTCACCAACTAAATCTCGGACTCTCAATTCCCAGTGAAGCGCGAGCATCATGAACATTTTAAATTCAAAATTTCAATTTAAAATTAACTTAAAATTTAAAAATGTAACCTTCAAGAGTACTCCTAAACCGGCCTCAAGATTAACAGGACACGCCGCTGTTTGCCTTCAATTAAGTCCTTGTATCAAACCCTATTCTGCACCATAAAAATCTCGACTTCCAATACCCCGTAGAGCAGGGAGATATGAACATTTAAATTCAAAATTTCAATTAAAACTTAACTAAATTTAAAAAATGTAACCTTCGGTACTCCTAAACGGTCAAGATACAGGAACGCGCTTGCCTCAACTATAGCCTGCTATCACCCATTATTCTCACCATAAATCTCGACTCTCAATTCCCAGTAAGCGGACGAGATGAAACATTTAAAATTCAAATTTCCAATTAAATTAACTTAAAATTTAAAAATGTTAAACCTTCGGTATCTCCTAAACGGCTCAAGGAAGTACAGAACGCCGCTTTTGCCTCAATATAGTCCTGTATCAAACCCTATTTCTCACCATAAATCTCGACTCTCAATCCAGTAGAAGCGGAGATATGAACATTCGTACGGTCCGAACTCCGCGGTTCGGTCGCTGCTACGCGTTTTCGCGCGGCTAAGGCTCGTCAGGAAGTCCCGGGTTCGGTGAGAGGAAAGCGAAGGCAGAGCGAAACGGTTCCGGATATTCTCTCTTTTCGCAAATAAAGCGTCTGATCTCGAATCGGACCAGGTACGGAATCGTTTTTGGTGGAAGTGGAAAAGGCTCGATCCGCCGCCTTTTTAGTTGTTTCAGCGCTACGGATTGAATACGGGGGGCGCGCGATCGAAAAGCGGCGCGCCTACGGGCGCGGAGGCATCGATGGACGGCCGCGTGAATCGCGGCCGCGCGCGCTAGCGGGCCCAAGCGCAGTGAACGAACGCGCGCGCGATAGCGGCGGCGCGTCGAATAACGCGGCGCGATTCGTCTTCGTTACAACTTTAGCGGTGGCTCAAAGCGCCGTTCTTCGGCCGACAGCGTGTCGGTCGGGCCGGTTGTACGAGGTGCATCTTGCGCCTCGTTTACAACATTTAATTTCATAATTTCATAAAAATTAACTATAAAATTCAAAACTGTACCTTCGGTTATCTCCCTAAACGGCTCAGATACAAGAACGCGCTTTTGCCTCAATTATAAAAGGTCTTCCCTTTTTGCTTTTATCAACCCTATTTCATCACCCATAAATCTCGACCTCTCAATTCCCAGTAGAAGCCGGAGATATGGAACATTTAAATTCAAATTCAATTCAAAAATTAATTAAAATTTAAAATGTAACCTTCGGGTATTTCCTAAACGCTCAAATACAGGAACGCGCTTTTGCCTCAACTATAGTTCCTGTATCAAAAATCTCACCATAAACTCGACTCTCAATCCCAGTAGAAGCGAGATATGAACATTTAAATTCAAATTTCAATTAAAATTAAACATTAAAATTTAACAAACTGTAACCTTCGGATATTCTCCTAAACGGCGACTCAAGATACAGGAACGCGCTTTTTTGCCTCATATAGTCCTGTATCAACCCTATTCTCACCATTTTAAATCCGACTCTCCAATTCCCTAGTAGCAAGCGGAGATCATGCAAAACATTTAAATTCAAATTTCAATTAAATTAACTTTAAAATTTAAAATGTAACCTTCGGTATCTCCTAAACGGCTCAAAGAATACAGGGAACGCGCTTTTTGCATCAATATAGTCCTGTATCAACCTTTCTACCATAAATCTCGACTCTCAACCATTAGAAGGCGGAGATTATGAACATTTAAATTCAAATTTCAATTAAAAATTAACTTAAAATTTAAAAAATGTAACCTTCGTTATCTCCTAACGCTCAAGATACAGGAACGCGCTTTTGCCTCAATATAGTCCTGTATCAACCCTATTCTCACCATAAATCTCGACTCTCAATTCCCAGTAGAAGCGGAGATATGAACATTTAAATTCAAATTTCAATTAAAATTAACTTAAAATTTAAAAATGTAACCTTCGGTATCTCCTAAACGGCTCAAGATACAGGAACGCGCTTTTGCCTCAATATAGTCCTGTATCAACCCTTTTCTCACCATAAATCTCGACTCTCAATTCCCAGTAGAAGCGGAGATATGAACATTGTAACGGCCGAACTCCGCGGTTCGGTCGCTGCTACGCGTTTCGCGCGGATAAGGCTCGTCGGAGTCCGGGTTCGGTGAGGAGGAAAGCGGAAGGCAGAGCGAAACGGTCCGGATATTCTCTCTTTCGGCATAAGGCGTCTCGATCGAATCGGCGGTACGGATCGTTCTGGTGAGTAGGAGCTCGATCGCCGCCGTTTTATAGTTGTTCGCGCTACGATTGATACGGCGGCGATCGAGCGGCGCGCCTATCGGCGCGAGGCATGATGACGGCGCGTGATCGCGGCCGCGCGCGCTAGCGGCAGCGCGTGAACGCCGCGGCGCGCGATAGCGGCGGCGCGTGATAACGGCGGCGCGATCGTCTTCGTTAATTTAGGGTGGCGCAAAGCGCCGTTCTTCGGCCCGACAGGTGGTCGGTCGGGCCGGTAGTAACGAGGTGCATCTGCGCCTCGTTACAACATTTAAATTCAAATTTCAATAAAATTAACTTAAAATTTAAAAATGTAACCTTCGGTATCTCCTAAACGGCTCAAGATACAGGAACGCGCTTTTGCCTCAATATAGTCCTGTATCAACCCTATTCTCACCATAAATCTCGACTCTCAATTCCCAGTAGAAGCGGAGATATGAACATTTAAATTCAAATTTCAATTAAAATTAACTTAAAATTTAAAAATGTAACCTTCGGTATCTCCTAAACGGCTCAAGATACAGGAACGCGCTTTTGCCTCAATATAGTCCTGTATCAACCCTATTCTCACCATAAATCTCGACTCTCAATTCCCAGTAGAAGCGGAGATATGAACATTTAAATTCAAATTTCAATTAAAATTAACTTAAAATTTAAAAATGTAACCTTCGGTATCTCCTAAACGGCTCAAGATACAGGAACGCGCTTTTGCCTCAATATAGTCCTGTATCAACCCTATTCTCACCATAAATCTCGACTCTCAATTCCCAGTAGAAGCGGAGATATGAACATTTAAATTCAAATTTCAATTAAAATTAACTTAAAATTTAAAAATGTAACCTTCGGTATCTCCTAAACGGCTCAAGATACAGGAACGCGCTTTTGCCTCAATATAGTCCTGTATCAACCCTATTCTCACCATAAATCTCGACTCTCAATTCCCAGTAGAAGCGGAGATATGAACATTTAAATTCAAATTTCAATTAAAATTAACTTAAAATTTAAAAATGTAACCTTCGGTATCTCCTAAACGGCTCAAGATACAGGAACGCGCTTTTGCCTCAATATAGTCCTGTATCAACCCTATTCTCACCATAAATCTCGACTCTCAATTCCCAGTAGAAGCGGAGATATGAACATTTAAATTCAAATTTCAATTAAAATTAACTTAAAATTTAAAAATGTAACCTTCGGTATCTCCTAAACGGCTCAAGATACAGGAACGCGCTTTTGCCTCAATATAGTCCTGTATCAACCCTATTCTCACCATAAATCTCGACTCTCAATTCCCAGTAGAAGCGGAGATATGAACATTGTAACGGCCGAGCTCCGCGGTTCGGTCGCTGCTACGCGTTTCGCGCGGATAAGGCTCGTCAGAGTCCGGGTTCGGTGAGGAGGAAAGCGGAAGGCAGAGCGAAACGGTCCGGATATTCTCTCTTTCGGCATAAGGCGTCTAGATCGAATCGGCGGTACGGATCGGTCTGGTGAGTAGGAGCTCGATCGCCGCCGTTTTATAGTTGTTCGCGCTACGATTGATACGGCGGCGATCGAGCGGCGCGCCTATCGGCGCGAGGCATGATGACGGCGCGTGATCGCGGCCGCGCGCGCTAGCGGCAGCGCGTGAACGCCGCGGCGCGCGATAGCGGCGGCGCGTGATAACGGCGGCGCGATCGTCTTCGTTAATTTAGGGTGGCGCAAAGCGCCGTTCTTCGGCCCGACAGGTGGTCGGTCGGGCCGGTAGTAACGAGGTGCATCTGCGCCTCGTTACAACATTTAAATTCAAATTTCAATAAAAATTAACTTAAAATTTAAAAATGTAACCTTCGGTATCTCCTAAACGGCTCAAGATACAGGAACGCGCTTTTGCCTCAATATAGTCCTGTATCAACCCTATTATCACCATAAATCTCGACTCTCAATTCCCAGTAGAAGCGGAGATATGAACATTTAAATTCAAATTTCAATTAAAATTAACTTAAAATTTAAAAATGTAACCTTCGGTATCTCCTAAACGGCTCAAGATACAGGAACGCGCTTTTGCCTCAATATAGTCCTGTATCAACCCTATTCTCACCATAAATCTCGACTCTCAATTCCCAGTAGAAGCGGAGATATGAACATTTAAATTCAAATTTCAATTAAAATTAACTTAAAATTTAAAAATGTAACCTTCGGTATCTCCTAAACGGCTCAAGATACAGGAACGCGCTTTTGCATCAATATAGTCCTGTATCAACCCTATTCTCACCATAAATCTCGACTCTCAAGTCCCAGTAGAAGCGGAGATATGAACATTTAAATTCAAATTTCAATTAAAATTAACTTAAAATTTAAAAATGTAACCTTCGGTATCTCCTAAACGGCTCAAGATACAGGAACGCGCTTTTGCCTCAATATAGTCCTGTATCAACCCTATTCTCACCATAAATCTCGACTCTCAATTCCCAGTAGAAGCGGAGATATGAACATTTAAATTCAAATTTCAATTAAAATTAACTTAAAATTTAAAAATGTAACCTTCGGTATCTCCTAAACGGCTCAAGATACAGGAACGCGCTTTGGCCTCAATATAGTCCTGTATCAACCCTATTGTCACCATAAATCTCGACTCTCAATTCCCAGTAGAAGCGGAGATATGAACATTTAAATTCAAATTTCAATTAAAATTAACTTAAAATTTAAAAATGTAACCTTCGGTATCTCCTAAACGGCTCAAGATACAGGAACGCGCTTTTGCCTCAATATAGTCCTGTATCAACCCTATTCTCACCATAAATCTCGACTCTCAATTCCCAGTAGAAGCGGAGATATGAACATTTAAATTCAAATTTCAATTAAAATTAACTTAAAATTTAAAAATGTAACCTTCGGTATCTCCTAAACGGCTCAAGATACAGGAACGCGCTTTTGCCTCAATATAGTCCTGTATCAACCCTATTCTCACCATAAATCTCGACTCTCAATTCCCAGTAGAAGCGGAGATATGAACATTTAAATTCAAATTTCAATTAAAATTATCTTAAAATTTAAAAATGTAACCTTCGGTATCTCCTAAACGGCTCAAGATACAGGAACGCGATTTTGCCTCAATATAGTCCTGTATCAACCCTATTCTCACCATAAATCTCGACTCTCAATTCCCAGTAGAAGCGGAGATATGAACATTTAAATTCAAATTTCAATTAAAATTAACTTAAAATTTAAAAATGTAACCTTCGGTATCTCCTAAACGGCTCAAGATACAGGAACGCGCTTTTGCCTCAATATAGTCCTGTATCAACCCTATTCTCACCATAAATCTCGACTCTCAATTCACAGTAGAAGCGGAGATATGAACATTTAAATTCAAATTTCAATTAAAATTAACTTAAAATTAAAAAATGTAACCTTCGGTATCTCCTAAACGGCTCAAGATACAGGAACGCGCTTTTGCCTCAATATAGTCCTGTATCAACCCTATTCTCACCATAAATCTCCACTCTCAATTCCCAGTAGAAGCGGAGATATGAACATTTAAATTCAAATTTCAATTAAAATTAACTTAAAATTAAAAAATGTAACCTTCGGTATCTCCTAAACGGCTCAAGATACAGGAACGCGGTTTTGCCTCAATATAGTCCTGTATCAACCCTATTCTCACCATAAATCTCGACTCTCAATTCCCAGTAGAAGCGGAGATATGAACATTTAAATTCAAATTTCAATTAAAATTAACTTAAAATTTAAAAATGTAACCTTCGGTATCTCCTAAACGGCTCAAGATACAGGAACGCGCTTTTGCCTCAATATAGTCCTGTATCAACCCTATTCTCACCATAAATCTCGACTCTCAATTCCCAGTAGAAGCGGAGATATGAACATTTAGATTCAAATTTCAATTAAAATTAACTTAAAATTTAAAAATGTAACCTTCGGTATCTCCTAAACGGCTCAAGATACAAGAACACGCTTTTGCCTCAATATAGTCCTGTATCAACCCTATTCTCACCATAAATCTCGACTCTCAATTCCCAGTAGAAGCGGAGATATGAACATTTAAATTCAAATTTCAATTAAAATTAACTTAAAATTTAAAAATGTAACCTTCGGTATCTCCTAAACGGCTCAAGATACAGGAACGCGCTTTTGCCTCAATATAGTCCTGTATCAACCCTATTCTCACCATAAATCTCGACTCTCAATACCCAGTAGAAGCGGAGATATGAACATTTAAATTCAAATTTCAATTAAAATTAACTTAAAATTTAAAAATGTAACCTTCGGTATCTCCTAAACGGCTCAAGATACAGGAACGCGCTGTTGCCTCAATATAGTCCTGTATCAACCCTATTCTCACCATAAATCTCGACTCTCAATTCCCAGTAGAAGCGGAGATATGAACATTTAGATTCAAATTTCAATTAAAATTAACTTAAAATTTAAAAATGTAACCTTCGGTATCTCCTAAACGGCTCAAGATACAGGAACGCGCTTTTGCCTCAATATAGTCCTGTATCAACCCTATTCTCACCATAAATCTCGACTCTCAATTCCCAGTAGAAGCGGAGATACGAACATTTAGATTCAAATTTCAATTAAAATTAACTTAAAATTTAAAAATGTAACCTTCGGTATCTCCTAAACGGCTCAAGATACAGGAACGCGCTTTTGCCTCAATATAGTCCTGTATCAACCCTATTCTCACCATAAATCTCGACTCTCAATTCCCAGTAGAAGCGGAGATATGAACATTTAAATTCAAATTTCAATTAAAATTAACTTAAAATTTAAAAATGTAACCTTCGGTATCTCCTAAACGGCTCAAGATACAGGAACGCGCTTTTGCCTCAATATAGTCCTTGTTCGCTCCTTGGCGAAGCGAGCAAGAGGCCGGGACGGCTCAGCAATGAGCGCGGGGTTGGTCGTGAAAGGAAGATGATCGTCGCTTTGGTTTCTAGTGGGATCGGTCCTCCGTTTCCTTCCTAACAAGCGTCGACGTTCGTCGAGGCGCTGGGAGGCCAATGCTCGCCAGTTCAAACGCGAGCACCACTCGAACACGATCCCAGTTTTATTATAAACAAAAATAATACAAAATAAACTTTGACGATTCTAGTCGATTGATCGTATGAAGCGCGTCCGCTCGAATCGCAATGCGTTGAGGCCGCACTCGTAGTTCGTCTGATGAGGTCCGACCGGAGCGGTCGGGCAGCGAATCTGATAACCGAACGAACAACGGAGCGGAACGAGTTATAAAAATACTTGCGAGCGGTTTCGCTTGACGAAGGATTCTGTTCGAAGCGAGGAGCCGAAAAACGTTCGTCACTTCGATCTGACATTGTTTTTAGTTTTTCCGTCGCTCGGAGAAGATTGGTAACCGCTGTTGCCGAAAACGTGACCATATTTGGCGGTCGCATGCGGACCAAACGCGACAATAACAACGCGGTGCTCGATAGCAAACATGCACGGCGTTCTCACGTGCGAGTCACGCAGGATGTCTCGTGACATCGAGAATCCTCGATTTTGTCGACACAAAGAGCGGCGCCCTGGACGGATCGCAAACATTCCGCCCACCTTGAAACGCTTGTTTCGAACTCCGCTTTTTTGGCCCCCTACTTGGTCTCGCAGTGGACCGGCAGCAGGCAAATCTTTACGATAGGCCTTTGAAGGGTGGAGTTGGCGGTGCGGACGGTAACCACCCGAGTGAGCCCGTCGGGACCGGGGTGACACTGCGTCACTCGCCCCAACTCCCACTTGCACGGCGGCAAGGTGGTATTGCGGATCAAGACCATGTTTCCGACCTGGATAGACGGCTGCACCTTCCGCCATTTTCCTCGTTGCTGTAGAGTGTTCACATAGTCGTGATACCACACCCGCCAAAAACGCTCGGTCAGCTGCCGCACGAGTTGCCACCGGGTCAACCGGTTCTCCGATATGTGGAGAGTCGACGGCGACGGAGGCAGACCGAGGTCGGACCCGACGAGCAGATGACCGGGCGTGAGCGGCTCGTAGTCATCGAGCGAGTCGGAAATTGGCGCGATCGGTCTTGAGTTAAGACACGCCTCAATCCGACAGAGCAGAGTAGCGTACTCCTCGAAGGTCAGAGTGCAGCTCCGCAGTACGCGACGCACGTGGTGCTTGACGCTTTTAATGCCGGCCTCCCACAACCCCCCGAAATGTGGCGCGGCTGGAGGGATGAATCTCCAGTTGGTTCCATCGAGCGCGGTGGAACTTAGAAAGTTCGGGTCGCGGAGCGCTGCCCGATAGGCCACGGTCAGCTCACGATCGGCTCCGACGAAATTGGTGCCGTTATCCGAGTAAACGGTGTTGGGTATTCCCCGACGAGCGGCGAACCGAGAAAACGCTTTCAAAAATGCCCGAGTCGAGTAATCGCATACGAGCTCCAGGTGCACGGCGCGAGAGGCTAAACAGATAAATAGAGCGATGTACGCCTTCCGCGTCGCTATACCTCGTCCTGCAGAGGCACGCACGAGAACCGGCCCGGCATAATCGACACCGCAATGTGCGAAACAGCGAGCCGGAGCTGATACTCGGACACGTGGGAGGTCCGCCATAATCTGGGATGGCACGGCGGCGCGCTCGCGAGCGCACACCACGCAGCGGTGTATTTGCTCCCGCACAACGCCCCGACCCCGAATCACCCAAAAGTCGCGCCGAACGATGCTCAGGGTCAGCTGCACGCCGGCGTGTAGCCCACGTACGTGAGCATGATCGACGATCTGTTTCGTGATACGATGCGACGCGAGCAGAATCGGATGACGCCGAGTCCAAGGCAGGGGAGCGCGCGATATCCGACCGCCGACGCGGAGAAGACCCTCCTCATCGAGAAACGGTCGAAGCGCGAGAATCGAGCTCTTCGACGGTAATTCCAAGCGATTCGCGAGCCTGTGCAGTTCCTTTGGGAACAACGCAGCTTGGATCTGCTTCAATAGTCGCGTACGCGCCCCCGAACACTCGCCCGCCGTGACGCCCGGGCCCGCTGGCTCACCGGATGAATCTCCCGTAAGACGGCGACGACATCGCGCGATAAAGCGCATGATGTACGCGGTAACGCGAACCAACTTTGGCCACGAAGAATAGCGCTCGAGGAGCAGCGAGTTGAGCGATGCGGGTTCAGTGGCGAGGTGCGTCACGACCCTTTCCTCGCTCAGCGCCTCCGCAGCCGAGGCATCCCCGAAGGATGGCCAAGCGTTTGGCGGCGACGTCAACCACGACGGGCCTCGCCACCAGAGATCGTGCCCGAGAATTTCCAGGCCGAGCAACCCGCGCGACGCGCAATCAGCGGGATTGTCGGCCGTCGGAACATGCCGCCATTGAACGCGCGGGAGGCGCGCGTGCACCTCCGCCACCCGATTCGCGACGAAGGTCCTCCATCGTGATGGGTGCGCCGCCAGCCACGACAACACGACCGTTGAGTCAGACCAACAGCAGCATGTTGCATCGTCGTAACCTCCTGCCGTCCGCACGAATTCGACGAGACGCGAGAGGAGCACGGCGGCCGAAAGTTCGAGACGCGAGATGCTCATTGGCTGCAATGGAGCGACGCGTGATTTGCCGCTGAGCAATGTGATGATCACTTGACCTGAGTGCGTCGTTAGTCGCAAATAAACAACGGCAGAGTACGCGGAGTTAGACGCGTCCGCGAATCCATGCAGCTCCGCGCGTCGAATGTCGCGCCCGAATCCGGTCCATCGCGGAATGCGTAGTCCATCCAAGGCGGATAGATTCGAGAATATTGCCCGCCAGCGCGACGCCAGCATCTCGGGAATCGGGTCGTCCCATTCAAGTTGCCGTCGCCACAAGTGCTGCATAAAGATTTTGGCGCTGATCGTGATCGGAGTGACCCATCCGAGTGGATCGTACAGTTTGGCGATAGTCGATAAAATGGAGCGCTTGCTCTCGGGGACGCAAGCTGGCAACGACACGCTGATTTGAAAATTGTCTCCCGCGGGCGTCCAAGTGATCCCGAGAATCTTTACGCTCTCATCAATCGCGAGTGATCTGGTGCACGCGAGTCCATGATTCGCCTCATCGATGTCTGCGAGAAGTGCGGCTGAATTCCCGGACCATTTACGAAGTTCGAAGCCGCCTCGCCGTAACAATGCTGTGAGCTGATTCCGGATTTCGATCGTTTGCCCGACGTCGTCGCTCCCGAATAGTACATCGTCGACATAAATGTTGTTTTTCAAGAGCGGAGCGGCGAGAGGGAAATCGCCTCCGTCATCAATCCTCAATTGCTGAAGGACTCGCAATGCAAGAAACGGAGCACAGGACATGCCGTAAGTCACGGTCATTAATTGATATTCACGCGGCTCGTCGTCCGGCGCCGGGTGCCACAAGATCCTCTGATAGTCGACATCGCGGGGATCGAGCTGAATTTGTCGATACATTTTTTCGATGTCGGCCGAACACGCGTATTTGAAATTACGCCATCGCAGCAGTACGGACGATAAGTCGGTCTGCAGCTTTGGCCCGGCGATCAAATGGTCGTTTAAACTCGAGCCGTTAGTCGTCGGACTCGATGCGTTAAAAACTACACGCAATTTTGTCGTGGCGCTATGAGAACGAAAGACTGGGTGATGCGATATGTATGCGACTTGCGAAGACGCGTCTGAAATCTCCGGTGCGCGTCTCATGTGTCCGCTGAGTTCGTATTCGCGCAAAAACTCGTCATATGCTAGTCTTTGTTCCGGCTTTGTTTGTAAACGACGCGTAAGTGCGGCAAGGCATCGCACGGCGCGCGAACGCGAGGATCCGATATCGATCGGCGGTCCGCTGCGAAACGGCAAGCGGACGACGTATCGACCTTCCACCGTTCGCGAATGTGTCGAGACGAAGTGTCCCTCGCACCGCTCGTCGTCGGGCGTCCGCTCGACGGCTCGCGGAACCTCCTCGACTTCCCAAAATCTCCTCACCTCATCCTCGAGTGAAATCTCGGCCTGACAATGATGCGCCGAAATTACTACGCTCGACGCCTGAGTAGCGAGCGCGCACGCCCGCACCCTAGGCGCAGAAGCCCGGGTGATCGGACCTGATATAAACCACCCGAACACCGAGTTCTGCGCCATGAGCTGACCGTCGCCTCCTCGGCGAAGGCCCTCGCGAACAATATCGCTATAGAGATCCGCCCCGATGATCAAATCGATTGGATCCGAGCTGAGCGGATTCGGATCGGCCCAGCGCAGATCCGCGAGATGCGTCAAGCACGACGCATCCGCCTCGCAATGCGGAGCATACGTCGTGAGCGATCGCAATATTAACGCGGCGGTGAGCAACGCCGGAGTTTCCGCTCCTCGGGGCGAGACGATGATCTCGATCGCATGCCGGAAAGTCCCCGCGTTGACGCATCCCACAGCGGAGACGGCGACCGGACGACGGAGTCTTTTCGCGCGCAACGCTTTAGCAAGCTTCTCGGAAGCAAAAGTCATCTCGGATCCCTGATCGAGCAGAGCGCGAACGGTCACCGATCGACCGCACGACGCCCGGACCGTCACCCACGCAGTGGCCAAGAGAACGCGAGCGGACCGAGTCCGGTCGTTCGAAGCGAGCAACGCGTGAACCTCCGCTCGAGATCCGGCGGACGACTCACGCACCTCCGTCGCAGCGTGCGATTCGGCAGTGCCGCCACTGGAATCCGCAGCAGCGTGAAGCAGCGAATGATGTCGTTGCGAACATGTGCGGCACGAATATTTACTTTTGCACTCATGCGCGGCGTGATTAGCGCTGAGACAATTGAAGCATCGCCGGTGCTTCTTTACTAGCTCTCGTCGCTGCTGCGAGCTCCCGCGGACAAAGATCGGACACGCACTGAAGTAATGACCAGCCTTACACAGCGGGCAGCGCGATTTCGCGGCCGGCGCGTCGATTGCGAGATGAACTCGCGATATCGGAACGGCTTTAGCGCTCGCTTGAGTTCTATCTCCGCTCGAGAATTCCTCGAGCGCCCGGATGCGCGAGGCAAGAAACCGCTCGAATTCGTCGAAGGTCGGCGGTTCAGAATTTTCGGTAGTTCGCAAGTTCCACGCCTTTCGCGTGACCGGATCCAAGCCTCGCGAGCCGATATGCACGAGAATATCGTTCCACAATTGTTCGTTCGATCGCTGCAGATTTCTCAGCGCGGCTACAGTCACGGTGATTTGTCCGCGAAGCGACTGGAGGTCAGAAACGGACTCGCGCGAGAGCGTCGGCAGACTCAACAAGGTTGACATGTGAACGGAAATCAACCGTCGCTTGTTGTCATAGCGTGCCTTTACTGCGTCCCAAGCAATCTTGAAGTTATCGGCGGCGATCGTGAGGTTCGCTATGCAATCCGACGCGCGACCCCGCAAGCAAGACGACAGATAATGCATGCGCGAGAAATCATTTAATTCTTTATTTTCGATGATGATCGCGGAAAATCGATCGCGGAATGGTTCCCAGTCCGTCAGCGTCCCGTCGAACGGCGCGAGCTGAATCGGCGGCAGATGCGCTTGAGACAACGCAGACGGCGCGTGCCGAGCATACGATGCGTTAATAGATTGGTTCGGGCTTACAGGGGGTTCCAGCTCCTCCAATACCTCAGCCATGTAATCCAGCGTGATGTTGTACTTCTCCTCGGTAGCGTCAAATACGTCGTCGGTGAAGTAAACGATCTGCGCCCGGCGGTCCGGCGGGATCGTCTTTTCCAAGACGGCGTGCCCATCGAGGAACTGCAGCCAGATTTCCTTCAGTGTTTGGATCCTGGATCGTGTGACCGCAGGCGTCCATTTGTTGCGTCCTAGCTTCTTGAAGTTGTCGAGAGCGGCGTTTAATTGATGCTGCAATCGTCCTTGTCGTTCCATGGATGCAGACTGGCGGAACTCGGCTTCTCGATGTGCTCTCTTCCTCTACTCCCCGATCCGGCTCGAAGGACCAGCAATATTTTGTTCGCTCCTTGGCGAAGCGAGCAAGAGGCCGGGACGGCTCAGCAATGAGCGCGGGGTTGGTCGTGAAAGGAAGATGATCGTCGCTTTGGTTTCTAGTGGGATCGGTCCTCCGTTTCCTTCCTAACAAGCGTCGACGTTCGTCGAGGCGCTGGGAGGCCAATGCTCGCCAGTTCAAACGCGAGCACCACTCGAACACGATCCCAGTTTTATTATAAACAAAAATAATACAAAATAAACTTTGACGATTCTAGTCGATTGATCGTATGAAGCGCGTCCGCTCGAATCGCAATGCGTTGAGGCCGCACTCGTAGTTCGTCTGATGAGGTCCGACCGGAGGGGTCGGGCAGCGAATCTGATAACCGAACGAACAACGGAGCGGAACGAGTTATAAAAATACTTGCGAGCGGTTTCGCTTGACGAAGGATTCTGTTCGAAGCGAGGAGCCGAAAAACGTTCGTCACTTCGATCTGACATTGTTTTTAGTTTTTCCGTCGCTCGGAGAAGATTGGTAACCGCTGTTGCCGAAAACGTGACCATATTTGGCGGTCGCATGCGGACCAAACGCGACAATAACAACGCGGTGCTCGATAGCAAACATGCACGGCGTTCTCACGTGCGAGTCACGCAGGATGTCTCGTGACATCGAGAATCCTCGATTTTGTCGACACAAAGAGCGGCGCCCTGGACGGATCGCAAACAGTCCTGTATCAACCCTATTCTCACCATAAATCTCGACTCTCAATTCCCAGTAGAAGCGGAGATATGAACATTTAAATTCAAATTTCAATTAAAATTAACTTAAAATTTAAAAATGTAACCTTCGGTATCTCCTAAACGGCTCAAGATACAGGAACGCGCTTTTGCCTCAATATAGTCCTGTATCAACCCTTTTCTCACCATAAATCTCGACTCTCAATTCCCAGTAGAAGCGGAGATATGAACATTGTAACGGCCGAACTCCGCGGTTCGGTCGCTGCTACGCGTTTCGCGCGGATAAGGCTCGTCGGAGTCCGGGTTCGGTGAGGAGGAAAGCGGAAGGCAGAGCGAAACGTTCCGGATATTCTCTCTTTCGGCATAAGGCGTCTCGATCGAATCGGCGGTACGGATCGTTCTGGTGAGTAGGAGCTCGATCGCCGCCGTTTTATAGTTGTTCGCGCTACGATTGATACGGCGGCGATCGAGCGGCGCGCCTATCGGCGCGAGGCATGATGACGGCGCGTGATCGCGGCCGCGCGCGCTAGCGGCAGCGCGTGAACGCCGCGGCGCGCGATAGCGGCGGCGCGTGATAACGGCGGCGCGATCGTCTTCGTTAATTTAGGGTGGCGCAAAGCGCCGTTCTTCGGCCCGACAGGTGGTCGGTCGGGCCGGTAGTAACGAGGTGCATCTGCGCCTCGTTACAACATTTAAATTCAAATTTCAATTAAAATTAACTTAAAATTTAAAAATGTAACCTTCGGTATCTCCTAAACGGCTCAAGATACAGGAACGCGCTTTTGCCTCAATATAGTCCTGTATCAACCCTATTATCACCATAAATCTCGACTCTCAATTCCCAGTAGAAGCGGAGATATGAACATTTAAATTCAAATTTCAATTAAAATAACTTAAAATTTAAAAAATGTAACCTTCGGTATCTCTAAACGGCTCAAGATACAGGAAACAGGAACGCGCTTTTGCCTCAATATAGTCCTGTATCAACCTATTCTCACCATAATCTCGAACTCTCAATTCCCAGTAGAAGCGGAGATATGAACATTTAAATTCAAATTTCAATTAAATTAACTTAAAATTTAAAAATGTAACCTTCGGTATCTCTAAACGGCTCAAGATACAGGACGCGCTTTTGCCTCAATATAGTCCTGTATAAACCTATTCTTCACCATAACTTCGACCTCATTCCCAGTCAGAAGCGGAGATATGAACATTTAAATTCAATTTCAATTAAATTAACTTAAAATTTAAAAATGTAACCTTTCGGTTATCTCCTAAACGGCTCAGATACAGGACGGCGCTTTTTGCCTCAATAATAGTCCTGTATCAACCCTATTCTCACCATAAATCTCGACTCCATATTCCCAGTAGAAGCGGAGATATGAACATTAAATTCAAATTTCAATTAAAATTACTTAAAATTTAAAAATGTAACCTTCGGTATCTCCTAAACGGCTCAAGATACAGGAACGCGCTTTTGCCTCAATATAGTCTGTATCAACCCTATTTCTCACCATAAATCTCGACTCTCAATTCCCCAGTAGAAGCGGAGATAATGAACATTTAAATTCAAATTTCAATTAAAATTAACTTAAAATTTAAAATGTAACCTTCGGTATCTCCTAAACGGCTCAAGATAACAGGAACGCGCTTTTGCCTCAATATAGTCCTGTATCAACCTATTCCACCATAATTTCCATCTCAATTCCCAGTAGAAGCGGAGATATGAACATTTAAATTTCAAATTTCAATTAAATTAACTTAAAATTTAAAAATGTAACCTCCGGTATCTCCTAAACGGCTCAAGATACAAGGAACGCGCTTTTGCCTCAATATTAGTCCTGTATCAACCCTATTCTCACCATAAATCTCGACTCTCAATTCCGTAGAAGCGGAGATATGAACATTTAAATTCAAATTTCAATTAAAATTAACTTAAAATTTAAAAAATGTAACCTTCGGTATCTCCTAAACGGCTCAAGATACAGGACGCGCTTTTGCCTCAATATAGTC
>NW_020230102.1:0-34558 GCF_003227715.2 Harpegnathos saltator
AATATAAAAAAAAATAAAACCCAAAAACCATAAATCAGTTTAAGAGAAACAAATTGAGGAGAGAGAGATGGTTGACCATATAATAAACATTTAAATAAACAATCTACTTCTATTAAACAAGAAAAAAATAGAACATCTGATAGGATTCAATAAGAGCATAAACAAGAATAATCCAAACAATGCCAAATGCAAAGGAAAAACTATTGATTTGCAATCCATCCTGGTTGGCTAAGAAAAAGCAGCAGGCAAGTAATGAGTCGAGGATTTCAAGGAAAGAAGATTGTATTTGCGGATGATTAAATAATATGGTTTTCTAATATTTTTAACAATTTACAAGTTGCTCTTCAGAAAAAAGAAGAGGAAAAATAAACTGCAAGCTTTGTATGGCACATTTTGCATACAATAACATAACGATCATGCAACTATTGAGTAAAAATTCATCTAATTGGTACATATCTTAGATTTATTAATTATATCTTTCTTTTGAAAATCGATTACTCAATCGTTATGCTTATTGTATGCAGCTATTGCTCGTTTATAATGTGCATTTGCTTTGTTGAAAAATGGTTGTATATAGTATATATATTATACACACACATACAAATGTGTAAATATATCTTAAAATATAAGATTTATTTATTGTATATAATACATAGTAAATATAGTTGTTATGTACAAACTTCATATAATTTACATAGATTTGAATTTATATATGAACAATAATTAAATATACATATGTAACTGGAGATACATTATTCGTACATTCGATTTCAGTTCTCTCGTCTTCTTCAGTATAAGAATCTAAGCATAGAATTTTGTATAACGTATAAGAGAATCAACCAATCAGAGGCAACCCGTAGAACGAAAAGTAGAAATGGAAAAGAAGGGTCTATGATTGATTGATTCTCTTATATTGGTTGCGTTCAAAGAACAAAACGCCCACTGAGCGATTAGTAACTATCGATCTTTAGTGTTAGATCCTTACATTCGACCATGTTAATGAATTACTCAACCATAGTGCAACCATTGTTTTCTGTACGCAGTCATTGTCGTTACGAAGTTACAGAATGGGAACCTACTGTAGCGGAATTCTGTAACTCGTTAAGTGCTAATAACCACAGTTTTCGGTTCGTTATATAATGTTGCACATTTTTTTGCTATATATTATACTTGCACAACGATAATATCATTATTGTAACGACTGCATAACAAGTTACAGAATCTCGCTACTGGCCGGCAAACTGCTTTGCTCTGATTGGTAGATTTCCAACATCCAATCGTAACCTCAACCGCAACCAAGCTCGTCATCTGTAATGGAATACGGCCTTTATAGAGCTTCTGCCCACAGGACGCAGTAATGCTTGCATGCGGCAAAAACGCCGCGATAACCAATAAATTTACAGCATATAAGGAAAGCCAATATGTTGATTGGCTATTACGCCATACTTTGTCACGCGGCAAGTATTTCCGTGTCCTGTAGGCAACAGTCTATAATCTATAAACCCATTGCTCATTCGCTGGTTACATCCCGCCAAAATAACGGTCACATTCGCATATAAATTACTGATTTTCGTTACGCATGTACCAACCAGGCGTCCATCTCGCAATGGTGCAACCTCATGGTCTTCACATTTTCGTTGAAGCAGCGAGTGGTTAGGAGCGCATCGGATTTAAGGTCAGTAGATATGCGAATATTTTAATATTTTATTCATATTAGTTAACAATAAATATTCGAGCGTGAAAGAAATTGTGATTAATAAACGAAAAGTTAAAGAATTTAAGATTTCATAATCGAATTCTACCCGGTTTATTAACAGCATTTCATTCTTATTCGTTCTAGACATCTTAAAACATGTCTATCATGTTGTCTGCGCTGTATATCTGCGTCGATCTGTGAAAAGTGTGATGAAAAAATTGGAAATTGTGTATTCGGTATCGAACTTAGAATCGTGCATTATGATTATTAATTAAGGAGCTTAAAAAAATTTTTATCGCTAATTCGAAGTTATAATACAAGAAAATATTTAGGAACATATTTAATTTGGAAATTCTTGAGAAATAACTGAAGAATAGAAAGACGACATGCCATTACTCCACAAAAACGTACATTGAATCCATATGGAACGCACGTTGCATTCACGTAGAATCCACAAAACCACATGGATTTCACGTGGACACAACGTTCATGGGGCTCGATTCCTGACGGCGTGCGAGTGAAATGCGTATGCGAAAATGTATAGTTAACGTTACATATAATCTAGATTTTCACATGCGCATCATTTGCACGCCGTCAGGAATCGAGCCCCTGTTTTCGTGGGGTTAAACGTATAATGAAACGATTTTTTAACCTATTGGCGCGGCTATTGTGCTATTGCTATATTATAAACGTCGAAGTAGCATTTATATAAGAATAATAATTATGTATTTTAATTAACTCGATTAATAAACAATTGAAATAATGCACATTAGCAATATGTATATAAAAATTTAGAGTTTCCCCCTGTCTTCTTCTAATTTGCATTAACAGATCAGATATATGTTAGTAGTTGCCCTAATTTTAATTCTGGCAAAAGTTGATTATTTTTTTGTCGATAATGAAATAAATAGCAGGAAATATTGCTCCTACTAAGCTTAAATTAAACATCGATAAAACTAAAGTGATAAGAAAAATAGAAGAAAGAACTAAGAAGATCAATTGAAGGTGGAGAGAGAAGAAGATAAAGGAAGTAACAGAAACAAGGTATTTCGAATATAAATTTCAAGCAAATGAAAGACAAAGAATATAGGTGAGAGAAAGAGAAAGAAAGAAATGTTATTTATTAGACAAGATAAATTCTTTTGAAAAATATAAAACGATAATGTAAAAGGTAGCAGCAAAAATAGTAATTAACAAAATTACTAAGTAACTAAATTAACTACATGACAAAAAAGAATATACAAGAAAAGAGAAAAAACTAATTTAAAACTAAAAGTATAAAAGAAAAAGAAAATATGCAGACAGAGTATAGCTTACAGTGCAAAAAGTTGCAATTAACAATAATTGCAGAAGAAAATAATATAATTACTAAAATTATAAGTCTAGAGAACATCAAAGTTTACACGAACATTGTAACATTAAAATTTATATATAAAGTGTTCCTATTAATTAATCAAAGTTGGAATTAATATATTTCAGTAATAGATACAACTTGGTGTTTTATCTCCAACCCAATCCAATGAATCTAACACAATCGACAAATTTGCGTCGTGATGAGGAATCAAGATCTACACGTAACGAAGATGACCGTTTACTTATGCGATTGAGGAGCAAAGAGGAAAAGTCAAGGCGTAGACGAGAATGGAGGCATCAACAAGAATTGGAAAGACAACATGAAAAATTAAAACGACAAATGATAATTAACTATGAGAAAAAACGCGCAGAAGCTATGAAATTCAAGCAACCATCTTCACATCATAGTCGAAGCAAAAGCAGCAGTAAGTCGCCATCGTATCATCGACACAGAGAAAGATCCCCATCGGAAGCTCCCAAATCTAACACTATATTCAAAACGTGAGTTACAAGCATATAAGTTATATTTACGTAAGTATACAACTGAGGACCTTGAGGTGTTTTAATAGAACATTAATTATTTTCTAAGAAAATAATTATTCAATTTTGCAAATTGAATTACAAAGTAAAATAGAACTTGTGTAGAAAATTGAACTAAAATCCAATGACCCACAATTTTTTGTATAATTTCGAATAACTCTACAATTGTGTTAAAGGTTGAAAAACAGTAACTACTTCGAACATTGTTCAAACATTAATTAAAAGTACTGTCCCAGTTAATACAATTAGCGGTTCATAAGCGAGCAATTAATAAGCAACTAAATTTTTCTCTTTAAAATAAAAAAACATAAAAAAATTCTTATATATTATATATATTGTTGCGCTCACTCACGCACGCATACGACCAGGAAATGAATACGCATGTTTATAAAGACGTTTAATATGCTCCTATTTACAGCGTAGAATAATTGTAATTCTTGTGAGGTCAAACTCTCTACACGTCAGCCCAGCCCGGAAGTTCATGTGCCACTCTTTCATTAGTTGTTCTTTCATTAGCGTTAACTTATTACAAGAAACACTTCTTTTTTGTCTAGGACTCGACGCTTCGCTCGCATCAAGATCAACAACAGCAATCGATTCTCGTTCTCGAAAGAACAAGCGCAACAATATATATATATGTTTATATGTATAATATAAGCAATTTTTTACTAATACCACGTACAATACGTTGAGAATAACGACTACAATGAGTCTAATATATCACGACTATATTATCTTTAGATTAGATCGGTCCGCAAGTGGGGCAGTACCTTTATTCAAGGGTCCTGAGGGCACACAGATTAGTACTGCAGAATTACGTCGTATTAAAGTTGACATTCGTAGGAATATTCCTGCAAAAGGACAAGTTACCGAACTACAACGGGATATACTTAATCCCGAGGATGTGATCCTCAAGAGAAGAGAGGGTAAAACGTTATATTCTCCTTGGCATTCTTTTGTGAAAGATGTATCGCTGAATGACAATGGAACTCCATTATCATCTAGTTATACAACTTTCTGAAATTCATGCAGTCGTGCGTACATATGTAATGACAAAAGCATTTTTATCAAATTAAATTATCAAATTAAATTTCATAATAAATAAATCATATTGTTCACTCAAACTGGCCACAAGATAATGCCAGAGGAGAAAGAGGAATTGAAAAGAAACGCTAACAAGCGAATGAAACAAAATACAAAAGAATGTTGCAACCCTCTTGCTAACTATACTCTGTCTCATCTTCTTGTAGTGACATTTAATTGGCTGCATGCATTTGAGAAAACTGTTTTGCAACTATTATCAAATATATGAATCTGATTGGAGTATGTTCTGTCATTGAGGAGGGAATTTAATATCGGTTCCCCCAGCTCCTCCATTCCGGTCCGGCTGGTAGACATTCCGGGAAGATTTTAGCTGGTAATAGTTCGATATAACTCTCCTCCAGGGGGATGAAAGTATCCACGAGGATTTCCCCGCTGTGAACAAAAAAGTATGTTCTAATGTTCTATCGTAATCACGACAAATTCTAAGAGCATGCACCAAGTAAATTGATAGATTTTATAACAATTGCAAAACAGCCTCCTTTGCTGAAGCAGCTATTGATTCTCGCACGAGACATGCGTTTATTAAAGTCGACACTCAGAAAGAGTAAAAACTTATATCACATTATGTGCCTGAGACGAGATGCTCGGTTTTGGAAGACGTCTTGAAAGACGTAATTCCAACGCAATGCCAATGTTTCAAAATTTCAACGTTCAATATATTTACATTAGCGATGTTTTACTTCAATATACTACAGTATGTTTTTCGATGCTGTAAACTCAACATAATAAAAGAAGATCAAAGAAGAAACATCCTGAAGAATCACCATTATGATATCATTCAAGGTCTCCAATACCTACGTTTCAGCGTTCTTCGTTTGAGCTCATTTATCATGGACTCTTTACAATCACGACTGTATAAAATATTCAACACGGAAGAAGTCACGATAAACAATTTTACATTGTTGTCGTGGCAACCACACAACTTATTATTTTTTAAATATAATCTTTGACTATTTTAGTAATATAATAATATACATTACAAAAATATTTGACCGGGAATGTTAATGTAAAAATATTTAATGGAAATGTAAAATGTTTAAACAAGATAAAACAAATATCTCATAATAGATATTTGTAATATAAAATAATGTAAAGAAATAATTTGTTATTGGTGCTCAGAAATGAAAAATGTACATACAAAATTATCTTTAATTTATCATAAATATATTTTATAATTTTTTGTTGTAACGTGATAAACACGTTATAATAAAATATGAAAACATTCCCGAGGAAAAAATGTAGAACATATGTTGAAACATATTTTGAAAAAATATGTAATAAATTTTATATAAATATAAAACAATAAGATTATATAGATCATATGAAGTTTCATATAATAATTAACAGTAATTTTAATATTAATGAAAATGAGAGCACCTGTATTAATATATTAATGAAATGAAAATACAACGTATTCGAAGATACAATGTGCAACGTATTCGAAGATATAATGTACAACATATTCGAAGATATGACGTACAACGTACTCGAAGATACAAGATATGGAAGATACATTAGAGTTTAGAGAAATAATCGGGTGACATTATGTAAATTTGTTCGTTCGTTCATTATCTGTTTTAAAGATAAATCCGGTATCGCGATACTATCAGTACCATAAATTCATACGTTATAAATATTCATTTTGAAACAAATATTTATATGTTACATACGAAACTTAAAAAATCGGTTGAATCTGTATTTAACGGGGATATAAATGCGTGAAATGTTCCGAACTTTTCACAATATTCGGGAAAATTAAGGGTTTGTTTTGTAATACTAAACTAGTGTATACTGTTCAAATTTGAGAAAAGACAAATGTGCAATTAAGACTTGTCAGAAAAAAGAAAATTAGTTTAGCAATAGAAAACAAACCTGTAATATCTGAAGATATAACATTGGAAGATACAACGTCAGAGATGATATAGAAGATATAACATTGAAGATACAATGCTGGAAGATACATTAAAGATACAACGTTGGAAAATATAAAAAATGTGAACAGAGTTTTTCCAATGGACCAGACGAATATATTTCGAAACTTACACATAAAATTATGGATAATTTTCTATCTACGATTATACAACATGAGAAGATATTGAATTTGGAGAAGGAAACATCATAGGTACATCTGTTATAGCATTGTAAGTACAATATATTGATCAGTATAGCATTGAAGATATAGTATTATAAATACAGCATTGAAGACACAATATTATAAATACAGCATTGAAGATACAATATCGTAGATATATTAAACATGCAACATTGGAAAATATCAAGTCGGAAATGCAACATTAAACGATATAATATCAGAAACACATTGAAGATAAAATATCAGAAATAAAACAACAGGGAAGATACATCAGATACATAACATCGAAGACACAAATACGTCATAAATATATTGAATATAGAACATCGAAAGGTATCAAGTCGGAGACTTGCGACATTAGAAGATATAATATCAAAGATGCAACGTTAAAGATAAAACTTCGGGAATAAAACAACGAGAAAAATAAATCAAAGATACAACGCCAGAAGATGTAACATTGAAGATAAAACAACAGGGAAGATAAATTACAGATACAATGCCGGAAGATGTAACGTTGAAAATAAAACAACGGAGAAGATAAAAAATACAACGCCGGAAGGTAAAACAATGGGGAAGATAAAGAGATACAACGTCAGAAGATGTACTACCACAAATATTAGTAAGTATATGGAAAAATATATCGGAAGATACCACGTCAGAGATGCAACATCGGAAATATAAAGAATATAAGGTCTGTTCTATATAGCTGAATCAGTACGCACTTTTGGAACTTCAAAAGAAACAAATATATAATTGATTTAGAATCTACAGTGTAAAAAGAGAGAAAGAGAGCTAGTACAAGTTACTAGTGCAACTAGTTCAGTTATGTATAGAACAGACCTATAGTATTAAAGATAGTACGGAAGATACAATATTTAAGTAGAGTATTGAAAATACAACATCGTAAATATTCATACAAGATCATAAATACAGCACTGAAGATCATCATTGAAGATTAACATCATACATGGAACATATAATAGCGACATAGGTACGATATAACATTAGATAATATCGAGAAATATAGAAAATTTCAACATTAGAAGATATATCCACTATAAACATTAACTTTAGGTATGTAATGAATATGTTTTTTTGTTTGTCTATATAACTATCCTGTGTTCATTCAAGCATACCCATTAATTTCCTTCTACCCTCTAATTTCTCACTCTATAAAAATGCATTATCTTCTAAGGAATTGGTATGAATTGTAACAAGGTGATTATTAATTTGTATATTTATTTGTACATTATATTCACAGGAAACTATGAAAGACCTGCGCAATCTTTCATAGCCATAGATAAACCATATTATGTCAAATATTGGTTGAAAGGATCATAAAGAGGAAGAGAATTATGTTTCTAAATACAATATATGTGATTATATAGGTGAAATATAGGATTATATTTGATATTTGTAATATCATAAAAATCGAACGATGTGGAGCTATTAATATACTAACAAATCAACTGCCATTTCGAAGAGACGCAAGTATAATTTTATTTTATAATATACTATCATTATTTTTTATTTTATTGCAATATACTATCCCTCTAATACTAAGCCAATTCGATCTTTGACACGATGCGTGCTATCTTAAATTGTGACATAGCCGTAGGGTTTACGAGAAATGCAGATCGAATCCTCAGAAGATCCAATATGGGATGATATCAACAATGAAAGATACAATAAAATTTATAACAGAAGATACAACAATCGAAGATACAACAACGGAAGATTCAATAACATATAAAATAACATTAGAAGATACAAATATTTTGAGAGCTTTACTAGGAAGATTTGTCCCGATTTAGAATATTTCCAGAGAAGATAAACTTTTAATTGCACAAAGTTATTTAACTCTACAGAAACAAGTAATGCACACCTCCAATGCATTGTACGGACTACGTATTAAGTAAGTAGTGCAGTAAACAATTCTTTTTTTGTTATAATACAAATAACAGTTTTAAAGAATTATATTTGTGTTAATCATTATGTGTATAAACATAATTTATTAATATAACAATATATCTTTTTAACTTTATCCAATCTTTTGACCGTTGAAAATCAAAGTCAATATTAATCACAATGTTAATATTCTAATTTTCACAGAAAATGTACTAGCACACATTTATCTTGACAAAATTGCAACTGTGTCCTGTTGTTTAAACGCAATTGGTTATTCAATACGTGAAGCATAATAAATGATAATGTATTATCATTTAGCGAAATCAAAAGGTATGTAAGATATATACATGACGTTATTTATAACTAATATGTTTCATATAATTCAAATATTGAAGCATATTAAAAGTAAGATACATTACGGAGAAGCAAGTTTATTATAAAGAATAAATTTTATAAGTTCAATTTTATAAGTTTTTATAAAGCAAATTTTACTTTTGGGACTTTTTTCATAGCAACAATGAAGATATTTCTACGAACATCGAAGATCGTCTATAAAACCTTTGAATAAATATCAAATTAGTATCGTGCATAACAGTAAAATTATTTTGCCCTTATTTAACATACAGGTTTGCATTTTTAATCTCATTATTCTTTCTATCTTTGTCTCTACTTGCAAAAATGTGTTACTAGTCTGATATTTGCAACATTATCAATAGAGATTACAATAATGTCCAATAATAATGATTAATGAATAGTCCAAACATAAAAATGTTACATTATTTAAATAGTCAAAAGGGTTGCAAACTATTATGTTATTAATACAACTTTTATGTTAAAATTGTACTATTATAATACTGTATATGTAGGAGAAGGATCTAAGCCGATATTTGAGAGGGATGAAATAAAGGTAATTGGTGAAGTGGAGGAACGACGTACGGTTGTAGCCATAGATAGCGAACAATCAGGTATGCATTATTATAAACAATCATGATTATTATTCAATTCAGTGCAATAAAATCGAAGAGGGTTAAGTTTGATTTTCTTCTGAAACACGTCAATCTTCGAACGGATAAGATGACTATGTTATAAAGCATTGATGATATGAAAATGTATATTTCTTTAACCGTACGACTTTCAGTTTCAGCAGGCAAAATACGAATTTCTAAAAGACGTTCGTCATCGTTGAGCCCTATTAGGAATCGCAGTTACAGTCCTGGATACTTATCTTCCTATCACACCAGGTACGAGTAGATGATATTTATAATTTACTGATTCAATAATTGTTAAATAATATGTAGTAAATTCATAATTTACTAATAATTGTTAAATAAATAATTGTTAATACTCCTTTTGATATCTTTTTTCATCCTATTCCAGATATCGAAGTGCTGAGTCAAAAGATCATGATAAAAGGATAGAATATACCGACTATCATAAAAGAGACAGGTGAGGAGATATATATTATTAATTGGTTAATAAAAACAAGTTGAACTTGCTTTTTTTCTTAAATAATTCATATAAATTAATATTATGAGGTTGATAATATAGTTATAATTCTAAAAATTTCTAAAAAACAATCTTTCTTACACTATTGCAGACATAATAATATACAGAAACATGAGGACTATAAAAAGGAATATACGGATAGAGATGTAAAAAGGCATGACAGTACTCGTTCAAGTTCTAGAGAACGGGATACAAACAATTCCCATTCTAGGTATGAAATCGCGATTCATATCACGTATTATTATTATTATTATTGGAAGTCTCTGCATACAAGAATGTTGGATGGAGTCGAACATTTATGCTGGGTCGCTAATCGGATAATCATTATTATTATTAGTTTTATTATTAAAGGTCTATTATAGAGAATAGATCTTATCGCAGCAGCCGATATCGAGATAGATCGGACGAACGATCTCGAGAAAGAAGAGATAGAGACAGAGATAGGGATAGGGATAGAGATCGAGATCGAGAAAGAGATAGAAATAGAGGCCGATCCAGAGATAGGAGAGATCCAGCACCACATTATGTTGAACACGTACCAGTGCCTATTTATTATGGTGTAAGTATATTTATATCAATTTAATGAATTCTTGGTAGTAATTGATTTATTTATTAATGTTTGATCTTCAGAATTTCCCTCCGAGACCATACATGGTAAGTCCCATGGTCACAATTCCTAGGGGACAGGTTCCTCCTCTAGGAAGAGGTCGGCACCCCCCTTTAATGGGACCAGTTAGACCATTCCCACCACGATTTGTTCCGCCTGATATATATAGAATGGGACCTCCAGCTCCAAATCCGAGTAAGTAAATTTAATCAAAGTGTATAATCAAATGTATGTAATGAAATATAATAAATCTTTGCAGGATATGGACCTATGTTCGGATAAAACTCGGAAACAGATGGAATTCTTGTTCTTTAGTTCACTTGCAGGCAAGTCGGATCATGATTTAATTTTCTCTCCGGGACATATGCGTTTACAAATTTCTGTGGTAAAAAATTTATATTGATTTATATGAATTGTATTAATTGTATTATACATGTGCGTTTGTTATAATAAATTTGGGATGTTAAAGAAATGTGTATATATATATAAGAAAATATGAACATGAAATATATTTCTCATAGCATGATTTAGCGAAATTATTTCCTAACATTCGAATACAGTTTGCCAGTGTCACGATCTGGGAAGAATAAAATGAAAATTTGTAAATTTTATTTCGAATTTGATATTCGTCGAAACTTATCACTAACTCGTATTAAAAAAACAAACGATCGAAAAACTCAGATATACCGTTTTCGCTTTTCTCGTTTCAATTCTCTAACTGTTTCGAACGGCCCGAGCTGGAGAGCGGTCGGATCGTTTGCTAGATTGAGTGATAGTTATCCCGCCGGGATTAACAAGCACGGGACTGTCGCCTGTTACCCATCTATCTAAGTGACTAAGTGGAATGAAGTAAGATGCAAGAGCATCGTCTTGCTGCACATCCTACGAGTAAAGATGTACGTTTTCGAGGCGGTTTGACAACTTATTTTCCACAGATCGCAAGTAAATTTCTCTATTTAAATAGCCTTTGAAGAAGTAAAGTCTAATTACATGAGTCCCGATAATGCTATCTCAAACATTAATCGACTATTGATGTTAGTATTCTACGCTCCGCTGCCATTGTGAATTGTGATTAGACCAATAATAGCAGTTGTGTCAGTTCAATTCAATTTTCTTATATTATTAAATTTTGTTTTATCTCTAAACAGAACGTACATGAAGAAATATCGGTCTCTCCGATATTGATTTCAAGCAGTGATGGGAAATCGGTGACGGGCTTTCCAACGAATTTCCCTCACCACGCACGCACACACAGCCGACTCGGTCTATCTGTATCGGCCACGCGCTCGGCAATCGTCTGCGTGTCGAGCGAAAGAGAGAATATCATTTCCCTCTTTCTCGCTCTCGTGTTCGCTCGGCGACACGAGCGAGAATATCTTTCCCTCTTTGTCGCTCTTGTTCTCGCTCAGCGACGCGAATTAGGCTGATTATGCCGTTGGTCTCGTTCCGGATGGACAATGTAGTAGTGCTTCTATGCACGCGTTGGCCAACATGTTCAGAATAACCGCCAAAAGCGGAAGAAAGGCGCGCGCCTGACGTCTGCCGCTTTGTGCGCTAGTGGCGCTCTGTGGCGGTTACCAACCTCATTGTGTTTTTGTTACACGCATGGTCAACAGTTCGTGTTTCCGTTTATTTTCTTTCTTGTGTTTTTTGTGATTCTTTTGAGTTCCTTTTATACAGGTCTCTTCATCATGCCGAAGAATAAGTACCGCAGCCCTTCCCGTTCTCGCTCGAGCAAGCGCAGGCGTAGGTCTCGCGATAGATCCCGTGAGCGTGCGAGAGAGGTTAGGCGTAGCAGGTCGCCTCGCCGAGCTCCGTCGGAGGAATCCCCGTCCTCGCATCCTCCAGCTCAGGATAAAATCGCCGAAGCTTTGTGGAAGATCTTCGATTTCATGGAAAAACAGAGTGTGCCAGGCTCTTCGGCTAGCCTCCATCCTGCACAGGCCACTCGTTTCCCCCAGGAGAGTAGGCACGACGATGCCTCTCCTGTGGAGGTTTTTTCGACGGATGAGTAGACCTGTTATAGATAAGCTTGCTACTTTCTATTCGTACGATTTCCTCCCGTTAGCGACGATAACCAAAAAACTCGTGGTGCTCCTCGCGCTTGGCACCGGTCAACGCGTCCAGACTCTGGCAGCGATCAAAGTCTCAAATTTTGTTAGCAGATCAGCTGCTCATTCGTATTCCTGAGCGCCTCAAAACTTCAGCGCCGGGGCGCCCTCAGCCCTTCTTTTCTTTTTCTCCCTTCGTGGACCACGACAATCTCTGTCTTTACCGTTTGATGTCGCATTATTTGAACGTTACGCAACATCTTCGCGTCATCTTTCGATACTCTGTTCGTTGCCTATCGTAAACCTCACACAGCAGTAGGTCCGCAAACTATTAGTCGCTGGATCCGTTCGTGGCTTTCGGAATGCGGCATCCGGACGGATATTTTTTCGGCGTATAGTACTCGACACGCATCGACATCCTTTGCAGCTCATCACGGCATCTCTCTCGATATAATAAAACGAGCAGCGGGCTGGTCCGGTCATTCTCGCGTTTTCGCGCAATTTTATAATCGCCCTGTAGTTAATCCCGAACAATTTAGTGATTCTTTATTACGTCGAGCTTAATATTTATCACAAAGTTCGCTCCTTCGCCTTGTGTTGCCTTATTTACTATGTAGGTTGCCTTCATATCAGATAGCATATTTTATTTTATTTAACAGTTGGCGATAACGTCCTTCGGCTCATGTTCTCTTAAGTAAGAAAGGTAAAAAAAAACGTAACCACAAATATTTCGCAAAGCAGTTCCTTCTTTGCTACGACGAGCAAATCGCCTTCTGAACATCTACATTGTCCATCCGGAACGAGACCAACGGCATAATTATAAAATCAAACGAACTCACCGAGTGAAGTTCGATTTGAATTATGCCTGGTGTCTCGTCCGGATGGACCATTCCCACCCGCAGCTACGACTGCTCCCTTCCCCTTCCTTGACTGAGGTGGGCGATTCGCTGTTCTCAAATAAACAGGTTGGTAACCGCCACAGAGCGCCACTAGCGCACAGAGCGGCAGGCGTCAGGCGCGCGCCTTTCTTCCGCTTTTAGCGGTTATTCTGAATATGTTGGCCAACGCGTGCATAGAAGCACTACTACATTGTCCATCCGGACGAGACACCAGGCATAATTCAAATCGAACTTCACTCGGTGAGTTCGTTTGATTTTATAATTCTTTCGCAGCTGTAATCTGAGTCGCGGGCGCGACTATGACGATACTGAGAAGTTTTTCTTATTCGGCGTGCCGAAATTATGAATATTATTTTATTATTAATATTATTATTTATAATAATATTAATAATATTCTGCGCCGAGAAAATGAAATATATTTCATTAATTGTTTTGCTGAGGCGGACAGGTTCATAGATTTGATTGTTGAGAATTGTTTAATAATATTTGAAAAATAATTTTAAGTTATACAAAGATGTAGAATAAAATATGGAAAAGTATTATAACAAAGTCGAGAAGGTACGAAATGAAACCTTGCTTTCATTACAACGTCCTTTGAATTAACAAATACTCTTCAAATAGTATTAAACAATCCTCAAAAAATAATTACATCCGTGAAATCTTCTGTTTGCACGAAAAAAATTCATAAAATGTCTGTTTCGCCGCGCTGAATGAGAAAATCCTCAGAACAATGTTATATTTAAAATAATGTACAATGCATTAATAAATATGCAATCTAGTGAAAAGATAATTTATTTGCCTATTGTAATATCTTCGAATGTATTCACTTGTTTGCGAAACGATTTTCCCATGTATTTTCGATGCAGTGTCGAACAGCACAATTGTTAATCCAATGAACTTGGTTAAGAGAAATAAGTAGACCATTCCAAATAAGTGGCAGCGCTCTGAGTTCAGTGTTCAGTGCACCATTCAATAAAAATATAATAATATTGTTTGTATTAAAATGATACAAAGTTTAACGAATTGTTTGTGAAAAATCACCGTAAATAGATGAAAAACAGTGTACAGTTATAGTATACAGTATACAGTTTAGGAAACCCACTCTTTGTCAACAACGTGGATATAACCAAGTTGGAAAAAGAATAAACATTCTTCTTGCCGATTCATGCGATGATACCAAAGTATGAAGCAAATGCATTATGCATGTAGTACTGCAGTGGTATTGCATGAAATGGTGCATGCATAAAGAATGAAAAACTATTAATAAAGTAATTATTAGTAATTAAGTAATCAGTGTTTAAAAACATGTACTGTGTTGTGTATATAAATGGTTTTAGTAAAAAAGAATATGTAAATCCACATTACTGCTCGATGGAAACCGTGAGAAGGTGGTGGTTTTTTCCATCAGGAGGAAATGATAAACAAATGTCGAATAAGTCACTTATGAAATGGAATTATTTGACATTGATTTATATTTCCTAAGGAATGGTAGGATGTAAGGAAAGGAAGAAGCAAATATAAAGGGAATATAGTAATATCATGCAAGCGTCATGCAGACAAAACATACAAAGAAGAAAATGTAATATAAAAATACATATAAGATATTACAGCTACTGTATTTACAGTTAATTTACAGAGTAATAATGCATGCATTTGAACAATGTTTTTATGAAAAGTCTTTCACACAGTGGAAAGCGAGATTTAACGCGTAAATCTGCCTTTCTTTGACAATACCAAATATCATCAATTTTAGACATATCATCTATTTTAGAATGTCACATTCAATCATGTAAATACTATATAACACATGGTGTTATATAGTGTAGCATTTACATAATTGAGAGTGATATTCTAACATAGATGGTATGTAAATGATACTTGTGGTTTATTGTGTTAACTCGCACAAATGGGATGTGAATAATAACATCCAAAACTATACATAGAATGGGAAAACAAAATCTTCATAGACAAACTTTGCTGTAAATCCGCCATTGCAATTGTCAACTATGCAAAAAACTCATCGGAGCTCCTTCTCAATCCAATAAACGACGTTTATTGGATATGAGATAGCTCTTATGTACTGAACGTCTATCCAAGACCCTTTATTTTCTTTACGAAAGTAAAGAGTTTAGATAGACGTTCAAAAAAATGCATAGTTAACAATTGCAATGGCGGATTTACTTACTGATTTTTGGAAATTTCAAAATCATCAAATTAACAAAAATCAGGGCGCTATTGTAACAATATATTCTTGAGACTAAATAAAGCAAGAAAGTCTAGTACCACTTTTTCTTCCGACAAATAATTAGCGAGATATCGTAAGTTAAATATTTAAAAAGTTGTCAAATTTTCCTCAAATATCTCAAAAAATATTAGACAAATAAAAAAAGTTTTTAGACAAAAGTTGTTCAAATTAACTAGTAGAAAAAAAGTGTAATAAAAAATAAGGGTTCCCATTTAAAAGACGCAAGTTGATCTTCAAATGACCTTGAAAATAAAGATCAAAGTCAAAGTTAAGGTCATCATAAGGTAAGCTCACTTAAAATCTCTACTCTAATCTAACTTTTATCCAGATTATTTTCCTTGAAACTTCAATACTGAAGTTATTTGGGATGGGGCATTAAAATCATCCTGTATATAGAGCAGTCGTTCGAATTAAGGATGGGCGATACAGTATCGATATTTTAAAATATTGATACTTTTGGATTTAAATATCGATATTTTGTATCGATATTTTTCTTTTCAATATTACTGGGTATCGATATTTCAAAAGCAATATCGGACTTTCCATACAATTCAATACGAATCATTAATATTCTATTGGGCGAAAATTTTAGCGTGCCGAGACTTTTGGAACTAACGCTACCAACCACAGCCATTCTCAGTTCCGCTTGCGTTTGAATTGTCGCAAACCGTTGCAAATTAATGGCGAATTCAATTGACATTCATTCGCTCTGTCCTAATGTCTAGTAACTTTTTGTTATTAGGTGCACTTGTTCGGAGTACATACTTTTATGCTAACCTAAGTGCGGGTAATTTAAGAAGCTTTCTGAATTTGTGTATATATCATATAATTTGTAAAAGTACTCTGTCTTAAACGAAAATGTCGCTAAAACTAAAGAAATAATATTTTTAATTTGCACACATTTAGGCCGGTATTCATAGTCGGATCTTATATTTAAAACCGTCTTGAGTTCATCTTCAGATATTGTATGGATCATTTCATTGGCTACTAGTATCTAAACATGAACTTAAGACGGATTTAAATATAAGGTTGCATTCAGAAAATACAACAGTTGAACAATTCGTCAATGTAATTGGACTTCTTCCTTTTTTCCTATGTGACTACGAATACATTTATTTCTGACGCATTCCAAAAACGGTAACTATAATAGATTTTAGTATAAACAAGTATAAATCAATAAATAAATATATAGTAGGTACATAGTCATTCATTCATTCAATAAATGATTCTGAGCAGAGTTGTTGCACTCTTTCTCCTACGCCAGTCAACGATTACGAAAGTAAGAGAGAAACAGGGACAACGCGTACGCAGTCCCCACGATCAAAAATATGTGTAGCTACGGGAACCATATCCAACCGCCGCGAAAGCGAACAAAAGACTCTAAGTACACTCGTGAACTAAAAGGTATGTGCACCGATTTTTTGTTGACTTCGGAACGCGCTCCAACTTGAGGAGAAAGACAACCACTACTTCATACGTCAGCACTGTCACTTATTACAAAAGCAGAAGGATGGCATATACGAGTGTCAAATAAGTAATGATTGTGGCGTAGACACAAATGTCTTGGAGACTGAGTTATAATTGAAGAAATGAAGAAAACAAATAGTGATTGTGAGGAAAAGTGGCAAAAGGCTTTAAAATTTGTAAAACAGCATATTAAAGGAGAGTATTAATTGTCTAATAATATTTTAAATGAAAAATATTTTTAAATTTGAGTGTAAGTTAAAAAAGTTATAAACCATAATTTCTTTAATGTTAATAATTTTATAGCTATAAATTTGCCATCGACGTTAAATGAATATGTATGTAATGCTATCATTTACATAGGTGGAAAATTATGTTATTGCGCTCGTAAAAAATAAGCAGCAGACCAAGTCGAGTAATATTTTTTTAACAAGATACTCATATCACTCAACTTGGTCTGCTACTTACTTCTGCTGAACACAATAATATAATTCCTCACCTATGGAAATAATAGTATTATATATATATTCATTCAACGTCGATGACGAATTTATTAACATTAAAGAAATTATGGTTTATAACTTTTTTAACTTACACTCAAATTTAAAAATATTTTTCACTTAAAATATTATTAAACAATTAATACTCTCCTTTAATATGCTGTTTTACAAATTTTATGAAGCCTTTTGCCACTTTTCTTCACAATCACTATTTGTTTTCTTCATTTTTTCAATTATAACTCAAAGTCTCCAAGACATTTGTGTCTACGCCACAATCACTACTTATTTGACACTCGTATATGCCATCCTTCTGTTCTCGTAATAAGTGACAGCGCTGACGTATGAAGCAGTGGTTGTCTTTCTCCTCAAGTTGGAGCGCGTTCCGAAGTCAACAAAAAATCGGTGCACATACCTTTTAGTTCACGAGTGTACATAGTCAAAAATAAGGATATTAGTGGTATCGAAATTACTAATACCGATATTTTTATTTATGATACGTAACGATATGAAATATCGATATTTTCTATTGTATTGCCCCATCCCTAGAGTTCGAATCCATTCTCCTCCAATGAACACAGATAAAGTACAAAGATTCTAGGTTTGTTTTTTATTGCTGAACTGGCTGCACTAACTTGCACTTATTCTCTTCTTCTCTCCCTTTCACTAACTCCTAGATGTATATCTATTTCTTTTTATGTTCCCTGAGTATACACCAGTTCAGCGATAAAAAACAAACCTTTGGATAAGAATGAATCATAATCGGCGTTAGGCCATGCCAAGACACATTACAGAGTAGATTACTGCACTCGGTTATTTTATTGGTCGGCCAAAACTTGTCTGCGAGTAGTGGTGCCGTATAGCGGTTGCGGTCTGCAACCGAATGTGAGACATCGGCGGACATCGCGCGGCAAACGTACCATGTCCTGTGTCTAAGAGTCCTGATGCAACCTCATGGTCCTCATTTTCGTTGAACCAGTGGGTAGTTAGAAGTGCAACGGATTTAAGGTTAGTAAATACATGAATATTTTAATATTTTACTTATTTTAATTATAAAAATAATTATTTTAGCATATAAGCAATAAATATTTTAGCATGTAATTATGATTAAAAAGCAGAGAATTAAAGAATTTAAGGTTTCCTGGTCAAATTCTACCCAATTTATTGACAGAATTTTATTCTAGTTCATACTAGTTATTTTAAAATATGTCTATCATATTGGCATTGTATATTTGTGTCCATCTGCGAAAAATCTAACGAAAAAATTGGAGAATATTGTGTCGAACATGATTAGAATCGTGCATCATGATTATTAAGAGCTCAAAAGAATTTTTTATTGCTAATTCAAAGTTATAATACAAGAAAATATTTAGACACAATATATTTAATTTTGAAATTTCTGAAATAATACAGAACAGAAACAACTAGGGAATAGAATGACGATATATCATTAATCGCACAACGGAACGATTTTTTTAACCTATTACGCGGCACGTGCTACTGCTATACTATGAATATCGAAGTAGCATTTGTATAAAAATAATAATTATATATTGTAATTAACTCAAAACAATTGAAATAATGGACATTAACAATATGTATATAAAAATTTAGAGCTTTCCTGTCTTTTCTAATTTAATTAATAGATCAGGCATAGAGTAGTTATCCTAATTTTAATTCCAGTAAAAACTGATTAGTTCTCTGCCAGCAATTAAATAAATGGAAATATTGCTCCTACTAACCTTAAACTCGACATAGATAAAAATAAAATTGAGCTTCAAGGAAGATGGAAGAGAATGGACAAAGAAAATGAATGTTATTTATGAAATATTCTAGGATAAATTCCTCTGAAAAATATAAAATAGTGATGCAAAAAGTAGTAGAAAAATAGTAATTAATAAAATTACTAAGTAACTTAACTACGTAACAAAAAGGAACACACAAAAAATAAAAGAAAAGCTCATATAAAGTAAAAATATAAAAACAAAAAGTAACAGGTGGACAGTAACTTTCAACACAAACAATTATATAGTTAAAAGTAATTCTAAAAGAAAATAAAATAATTATTAAAATTATAAATCTAGAAGAACGATAAAGTTTACATAAAAATATATTCTGTTAACCAGTCAAAGTTAGAATTAATATATTTCAGTACTAGATGCTTGGTGTTTTATCTTCATTCATGAATCCAACACAATCCTTACATTTTCGGCGTGATGAAGAATCAAGATTTTGTAACGAAGATGATCGTTTAATTATGTGGTTGAAGTGGGAAGAAGCGTGGGAAGAGGATAAATTAAGACGTAGACTAGAATGGATACGTCAACAAGAGTTTGAGATACAACATATAAAATTAAAACAACAAATGATAATAAATTATGAGAAAAAACGCGCAGAAGCTATGAAGTTAAAGCCAACATCTTCACATCATAGTCGTAGCAAAAGCAGGAGTAAATCGCCATCATATCGTCGACACAAAGAAAAATCCCAGTTGGATGCTTTCAAATCTGATACTATATTCAAGAAGTGAGTTACAAGCATATAAGTTATATTTACATAAATATACAACTGAGAAGATCGAGGAGTTCCCTCTAGAACATTAATTTCTCTCTAAGAGGGTAATTATTAAATTTTATAAAGAGAACAATTTAATAATTTGACAATTTAAATTTTGCATAAAGATAATTATTAAATTTTACAAACTAGCTTCTATTAGATTTATAAAGCAAAATAAAACTTGTATAGAAAATTGACTCCAATTTAACAGACCATAATTTTTTTATATAATGTCAAATAACTATAACTATATTAAAAATCATAAAATAATAACTACTTGAAATATTGATTAACTAAAAGTACTATATCAGTCAATATAATTACCGATTTATAATTATATATTTATTATAATTATGTATATTATCTTTAGATTAGATGGGTCTGCAAGTGAAGCAGTACCTTTATTCAAGGGTCCTGAGGGCACACAGATTAATACTACGGAATTACGTCGTATTAAAGTTGATATTTATAGGAATATCCCTACAAAAAGACAAGTTACCGATCTACAACGGGATATACTTAATCCTGAGGATGTGATTCTGAAGAGAAGAGAGGGTAAAATATAGTTTTGGCATTCTTTTGTGGAAGATATATCGCTGAATAACAGTGAAACTTTATTGTTATCTAGTTATACAACTTCTCAAATTTCATGCACTCGTGTAGTGACAAAAGCATTTTCATTATCAAATTAAATCTTATAATAGATCAATCATATTGTTCATTCAAACTGGGCACAAGATAGTCCCAGAGGCGAAAGAAGAACTAAAAAGAAAAACTAACAAGCGAATTAAACGAAATACAAAAGAATATTACAATGCATGAGCGAAGAGAAAAAGAATGGTTTAAACGTAAAAATATCACGTTATTTAAAGTCAAGTGTGTAAATTATTGTGTTATTAATATACTTTTCATGTTAAAATTATACTATTGTAATACAGGAGAAGGATCTAAACCGATATTCGAAAGGGATGAAATAAAAGTAATTGGTGAAGTGGAGGAACGACGTACGGTTGTAGCCACAGATGGCGAGCAATCAGGTATGTATTATTAAATATAATAAAAACAATTATCATTATTATTCAATTTAGTATAATAAAATCGAAGGACTGAGTTTGATCTTTTGAAACACGCCAATTTTTTAATAGATAACTGTTTAACCAATTGTACCTCCTTTGGAGGAGAATGGGCTTTAAAACTGGGAAAGTCGATAAAATTAGTTTGCATGTCACAGATAAATTTTCTGCGGATCACGATCCTTTTTTTCTGTGTCAATTTTTAGTTTCTTTTTTCTTGGTGTATTATATAAATCGCAAATCCGCCGTGTTATAAAGTAGTGATGATATGAAAATGTATATTTTTTCAACCGTACAACTTTCAATTCCGGCAGGCAAAATACGAATTTCTAAAAGGCCTTCGTCATCGTTGAGTCCTATTAGAAATCGCAGTTATAATCCTGAATATCTATCTTCCTATTACACCAGGTATGTTTAATTGTTATTTATAATCTACTAATAATTATTAAATACATTCCTTTTAATATCTTCTTTTCTGTTTATATCTGTATAAACTCTGTTCTGTTTATATCTGTAGATATCGAAGTGCTGAATCAAAAAATCATCATGATAAAAGGATAGAATACACTGATTATCATAAAAGTGACAGGTGAAGAGATATGTTATGTATTGTTACTTTATTAACAAAACCAAATTGAATTATTTTCTTAAATAATTCATATAAGAATATTATATGATTGATAATATAGTTATAATTTTTTATTTTTAAAAAATTTCTTTTATCCTATTGCAGACACTATATATACACAGACACTAATAATACACAGAAACATAAGGACTATAAAGAGAAATACACAGATAGAAATGTAAAAAGGCACGACGGTACTCGTTCAAGTTCTAGCGAACGAGACATGCATAGTTCCCATTCTAGGTATGGAATAATGATTCGTATTACATATTATCATTATTGTAGATCTCTGCATGCAAAAAGAATGTCGAATAGAATTGAACATTTTTACGCTGGAAATTAGACAATCATTATTATTTTATTATTAAAAGTCCATTATAAAAAACAGAACTTATCGCAACCGATATAAAGATAAATTAAACGAATATTCTTGGGAAAGGAAAATTAGAGACAAAAATAGGGATAGTGATAAGGATAGAGATAAAGACAGAGGTACTGATATGGATAAGTATAGAGACAGGGATAAAAGAGATCAAGATCGAGAAAGAGATAGGAATAAAAATAGATCTAGAGACAGTAGAGATCCAATGTCACATTATATTGGACATGTACCAGTACCTATTTATTATGGTGTAAGTATATTTATATCAATTTAATGAATTCTTGGTAGTAATTGATTTATTTACCAATATAATTTATCTCTAGAATTTACCTCCGGGACCAATCATGGTAAACCCCATGGTTACAATTCCTAGAGGACAGGTTCCTTCTTTAGGAAGAAGTCGGCATCTTCCTTTAATGAGACCATTCTCACCGCGATTTGTTCCACCTGATATATATAGAATGGGACCTCCAGCTCCAAATTCAAGTAAGTAAATTTAATCAAGATAAGTCAAACATTATGTGAAATATGATAATTTTTGTAGGATATGAATTTATATTTGTATTTATTATATTTGAATTTATAATTGTATTGGTCATAAAGAACATTGACTTTTTCTAAGGTAGTAATTAAATTGTACAAGTTAAATTTTATCAAGTTTATAAAACAAAATAAAAACTGTATAGAAAATTGCAAAATACAACAGCCCACAATTTTTTTTATACAATGTCAAATAGCTCTATAACTATGTTAAAAGTTGCAAAATAATAACCTGCTTCATACATTGATTCATTAAAAGTTTCAATGTTTCACTGTTTCAATCAATATAATTAGTTTATTATACTTAATCAACAAGTAAATTTTTTCCTTAAAATACAAAGAAAACATTTTAAAAATATTTATATATTATATATATATATGTATATATGTTTCTATATATAATATATGCATTCTTTTGCTAATATTATGTAGAATATAACGAGAATGACTACAATGTATGACGACTATATATTATCTTTAGATTAAATGAGTGCAAGTGGAGCAATGTCTTTATTCAAGAGTCCTGAGGGCACATAGATTAGTACTGCGGAATTATGTCGTATTAAAATTGACACTCATAGGAATATCTTTGCAAAAAGACAAATTACCGAATTACAACGGATTATACTTAATTCCAAAGATGTGATCCTCAAGAGAAAAGAGGGTAAAATGTTATATTTTTGATATTCTTTAATACATGTATCATTAGATGACAATGAAACTTCATTGTCATTTAGTTGTACAATTTTCAAAATTTCATGCATTCGTGTGCACATATGTAGTGACAAAAGCACTTATTATCAAATTAAATCTTATAATAATTAATCATATAGTTCATTCAAATTGAGCACTGCCAATGCCTGACAGAGAAGAAAGAAGAACTGAAAAGAAAGCAAATCGAACAAAACTTTTGCTAATTATACTCTTAACTCGTTGCATTGACATTTAATAAGCAGCCTCAATTAAAAAAATTGCTTTGCAAAACTATTGTAAAATTTATAAATCTGATTGATATATATATTTAATTATCTCAAAATTTAAAAGCATACAACAATTAGATTTTATAACAGACAATTTTATAACAGTTACAAAATAACTTTCTTTATTAAAGTAGTCACTGACTCTTCGTGCTAAACATGCGTTTATTGAAGTTCAGAAAGAATAAAGGCATTTTTTTATATTACGTGCCTAAGACGTATTGCATGGTTTTTAAAGACATCTTGAAAAACATAATTTCAATGCAATTCTAATGTTTCAAAATTTCAACATTTAATATATTTACATCAAATGTTTCACGTTAATATAATACAATGTTTTTCAATATTATAAATTGAATATAATAAAAGAAGATCAAAGAAGATATATCATGAAGAACGTTATATCTTTTAATACTTTCTCCAAATAGCTACGTTTTAGCGTTTATTACAGCCTTGTTTGAATCGATTCATTATGATCTTTTTATGATAGCGACTATATAACATATTCAACTCAGAAGTCACGATAAATAATCTTATATTATTGCTATCGTGAAAACCACGCGACTTATATTTACTTTTTAAATATAACCCTTGATTATTTTGATAACAATAATACACATTACAAAAATGATATATAACCGGGAATGTTAATGTAAAAATATATAATGAAAATATGTAAAACTTTTAAACAAGATAAAACAAATATCTAATAATACATATCTGTAATATAAAAGAATGTAAAAATAATTTTTTAATAGTGTTCAAAAATGAGAGATACACAATTATTCTCAATTATTTATTATACATATATCTTACTTTTATTTGATAACTACATTATAATGAAATATGATTATAATAAAAACATTCCCAAGGTAAAAATGTTGAACATATGTTCTATAACAAGTTTTTGACGAAACATTCATGATCCTCTAAATGTAATAAATTTTGTATAAATATTAATTATATTTTGTATAAATATTAATTTGTATAATATTAAATAAGATTACACGTATTACATGCAGTTTCATGTAATAATTGACAATGATTTTAATATTAATCAAAATAAGAAAGAGCACCTATCAATATATGAAAAATGGAAATACAACGTATTCGATTCATTATAAAAAAAGAATCAAATTAGTAATAGAAAACAAATTTGTAACATTCGAAGACATAACATTGCAAGACGTAATATCGCAAATGCTACTAAAGATATATTGGAAGACGCGTCAGAGATGATATAGAAGATATAATATTAGAGATCCGACGTCGGAACATATCAAAAAGTACGGTCATGGACAAAAAGTTTTCTTCTTGGACTAGACGAGTACATTCTTAAATTATTAATTAAAAAAATTATGGACAACTTTCTATCCACGATTGTATGACATAAGAAGATATTAAATCAAAGATACAATATCAAAAGTACAACATCAGATATATAACATTAAATATATAGCATTGTAAGTACAGTATATTAATTAGTACAACATTGGAAGATACCAAATCAGATATACATTATTAAAACTTTAACATTGTAAGTACAGCATACAAGATGCAGTATTATAAATACAGCATTGAAGATATAATATCGTAAATGTATTAAATATGCAACATCGAAAGATATCAAGACAGAGATGCAACATTAAATAATATAAGCAGCGGCATATTGAAGATAAAATATATCAGAGATGAAACGGAGATATATCAGACATAACAACGTAAGATATAACATCGAAGAAATAATATTGAAGATACGTCGTAAATATATTGAATATACAACATCGGAAGGTATAAAGTCAGGGACTTGCGACAATAGAAGATATAATGCTAGAGATGCAACACTGAAGGTAAAATATTAAAGATCAAAACGACGAGGAAGATAAATCAGAAGTATAACACTCGAAAATTTAACATTAAAAATGCACTACTGCAAATATATTATCGGTAAATATAATATGGAAAGATACAACATTGGAAGATATTAAATCAGAGAAACATCGGAAATATTAAAAACATAGTCTGTTCTTTATAGCTGAACTTGTGCGCGCTTTTGGAAAGAAACAAATATATTGAAAAGAAACAAATATATAGCTGACTTTATGTAAAGAAAAGAGAAAGAGAACTGATACGAGCTACTAGTGTAGTCAGTTATGAAGAAAATACTTATATCAATGACAGTACGAAAAATACAATGAATAGTATTGCAGATACATCATAAATAATAAAGATATAATATCGCAAATATACGGAATATTCAATATCACAAATGCAGCATCGAAGATTATTATTGAAGATCAACATCGTGGATTCATTGAATATATAATATCGATATAACATCGGAAAATGTTGAGAAATATAACATCGATTCAACATTAAAAGATACATCTACTATGAACATTAACATCAGGTATGTAATAATATACTCTTTGCCTGTATAACTATCCTGTGTTGTGTTCATTTCAACATATTAATTTCATTCTATTCATTCTATAAAAATGCATTATCTTTCAAGGAATTAGTATGAATTGCAAGAATAAGGTGATAATTTATTTGTATATTTACTTGTATATTATGCTTACAGGAAACTATAGAAGGCTCGCGTCTTCTTTCACAGCCATAAATAAACAAAACTGTGATTTGACTGTGATATTGATAGAAAGGATCATTATGAGAAAAAAAATTACATTTCTAACCATATAATATATGATTAAGTGAAATATAGAATCATAGCTGACATTTTCAACTACAGCACAAAAATTGAACGAGATGAAGTTATTATATGTCATTGTCATTCTAAAGAGATGGCAAGTATAATTTTATTTTATAATATATTTATTTTATATAATATATTAATAATATATGTAATATATTTATTTTATACTATTATTATAATATATTATCATTACTTTTATTTTATTGATATATCATTTCTCTAGTCAATTTGGTCTTTGGCCTGTCTTCATATTTTAAATTGTGACATAGTCCATGAGGTCTATGAAAAATTCTGATTGAATATTCGAAAGATCCAACAATGGAAGATATAAAACAGAAGATTAAACAATATATGAAATAACATTGGAAGATACATAACATTGGACATAACATTGGAAGATAACATTGGAAGATACAAATTCAGTTCACTTGCAAACAAATCGGATCATGTTTAAACTTCTCTCCGGGACGTGTACATTTAAAAATTTGTGGTAAAAAATCTATATTGATTTATTTAAAACTAGAAAGACAATGGTATAAAAAGTTTATGCCAAAAAAGCTGTATGATAATTATAATTATTTTATATATTTTTTATATCTTGTAATGTCAAATAAATAAATATATTTCATATACATAGTATGATTTAGCAAAATTATTTCCTAACATTCGAATATAATAGTTTGCTTGCTAGCATGTCGAACTGGAAAGGATGAAATAAAAAAATTTATAAATTCTATTTTGAATTTAATATTCACTGAATTATTTATTCACTATTTATTACTTCATGTCAGAGGAAAAAATATATGATCGATACCCTCAGAGATACTGTTTGTTTTTTTTCGTCCTAATTTCCCGACTACAATGCAAGCGTCCTGGGGCTCAATTTTCGAAAATTTGTGAAAAATATCTTATACGATATTTCATCAATGGGACAACTTAATCAGCTGAGAATCGTGATATCTAGTGAAAATCACGAAATATCGTATGCGATATTTTTCAAGAATACGAGCCCTGTTCGATACGTGGCCGAACAAAAGAGTTTTAGAAAGTTGATATACAGGGTGTTTCAAAAAGAATATCCCAATTTAAAAATTGTATATCTCTGCAACCACGAACTACAAATGAATATGCGACTTGTACCACGTGAACGGTCTTGGCCCAAAATTTGATACTACCGCTAAATGCCCACACCATTGGCGCCCAAACAACCGCTACGCTTAATTGGAAGATGGCGTCTAGTCAACAGAAGGCGTTTTGTGTTCTCGTATTTAGCAAGACTGAATCCGTAATTACGGTTCAGCATGCATTTACATTACAGAATGTTCATCACTGGACAAAAACATTCGTCGTTGGTATTGACAATTTCAAGGAACAGGGCGTTTATGTAAGGGAAGTTGGACGACCACGTACTTTAGAAGAGAATACAACGAATTCAAGTGGCTTTTCAGCGAAGCCCGTGCAAATCCACTTGCATCTACCGGTAGTCATCTGAGCCAAGGCCACCATTCACGTGGCCGTACAAATCACATTCATTTGTGGCTCGTAGTTGTAGAGATATATAATTTTCAAATCGGAACATTCTTTTTAAAACACCCTATAATATGGATCGCAGAGCGATGCCCGTACTGGGTAAGCTGTTCGATCGACTGGACAACCGACCGGTCGTCCCCGGTCTAACGCCAAAGTCCTCAAGAGTGGCAATCGCCAAATACGCGATATTAAACGCACGTAGCAAATAACGCCGAGAAAATAGTAGCAGAACGCAATAGAGAACACAAAGAATACAACAGAAAAAAATGCAAATTATCTAAATGAGCGAATACGCTCGTATAGACAAAGTCTCGTGAGACAAACGCGTCAGCGACATTAGCGGCGGGCGGCAATACCGAAGAATGTCAATAGGCGCGGAGGATGGAACGACTCACTACCGTCGTTCAGACGATAGAAATGATCCTTTCGGATCCGAAGCCAGTGATTATATAGAATTAACGCAAATTTCTCTTTCGAAGCGGTGCTTCGAAACGGTCAAAATTGTAAGACCAACCAAGCATTTCCTGACCGCCAATCAAGTTCTTTCCGAACTTAAAACTGCTGCGGAAAATCAAGGTTTCGAAGGAGTTTGGAACCGGAGCTCTAACAAGAGAGCGGATCGAGTCACTCTTGAGAAAAAAGTCAAAGGTCCGGAGGACGTTTGGAAGAGCTCCAAAAGGAGACGACGGATCAGTTCGTTATTGAAGCCACGAAGATTTGAAAAGGAGATTTCACTGGATTTAAACAATTTTTCCTCAAAAACCCACCGAGCATATAAGAGCGGTAGGGGGGGGGGGTTTGAACCCAAAAACTCCAAGACTTGCTCCGCGAATTATTAAAAAAAAACTCGTCGATAAAGAGCGTAAACAAATAGAACAGAAATAAAAACAAAGTTGCCACAATCGGCGCTGGGCCATGCAAAGGCAGGAAACTTTCCTTCCGCGTTCGGTTATATCCTCGGGCGGCCGAACTTTAATTGTGAGCAACGGAATTAGTGAGCGCGCCGCGTAGCGGCCACAGTCGACACCAGTGACTAGGTACGTGGTGCCGGTGAGAGCGTCGCACACTCGCCTTCGAGAAAGACATTCATCGCTCGTATGCGAGAATGCTGAACGGGAGTACTACCTGCTATGGCGGCCCGCCAATTGGATTTCCGTACAGCAGCACATGCCGTACGGAATACTATTGGTATAAATAATTATTGCAGAGTATTGCATTGAACATATTATCGTTACACAATTATTTTCCAATTTATTTAAAAAACAATTTTTATATATTTAACTTAAGAATTTATTATATAAAAAGAATTTATTATATAAATTGCAGTCGCAATATGCGAAGTTGGCTACATTTGCTTATACAATTCAAACAATAATTAAAAAGCAGTTTAAAAAGCAGTTTTAGAATATATCATTCACTCTTAACACTTCAGTGTCAATACAAAATCATTAAAGTTAATATTCAGGTGACTCTTGAGAATATATTCAATCTAGAGAATGATACTCAAAAGATTTTATGTAGGATTTATAATTATCTATTCAGTGTCATACTCAAGTATTCAAAGTAAACTTTTAAATGTTCAGTGTTTATACTCAAATTGGAATACGAATAATATTCAGTTACTGGATGTACAAACTCCATCTTATAAGGTATAATAATTTAAGTAAAATAATTTAAAATTTAATAATTTAAGTAAAATAAAATAATTTAAATATAATAATTTAAGTAAAATATTTTATCCATTAGTTTCCTACTATCTACTTTGTGAAAATATATTATTCTTCAAGGAACTAGTATGAATTGTAAGGATAAGAAGATGATTATTTATTTGTATGTTTACTTATATATTCAAAAAAGTAATGTTTGAACAAGCAGAATCATTTAAATTTTAGAAGATTTTAAAAGAAAGAATATATTATTCAACTTCTTATAATAGATTATAAACTGTATTTGATCAAATATGGGCCAATTTTCTTTGTTATATAGCAACACACATACCTTTTTTAAAAAGCATTCCAAATATTCAGGTCCATGAACATGTAGTTATTTTTCGTTTATGTTTAGAAGTAGAGGATGACTGAACAAAATAAGTGGACATTCAAATCAACATATTTCTTTTCATATAAGAGGAAATCCTCTTGAAATAAGAGGAAAACAGAATAATATCTAATAAATTTTAGATGAATGTTCACTTTAGTCGCTCTATCGAAAAAGGAATCCTTTTCCTCTAAAAGATTTTGCTTAGAATATGAGACTATGGGAAAAATCACTTTACGAATAGAATATTATTTTTTGGGTGTTATGCTTACAGGAAACTATAAAAGATCAACATCTTTTTTCACAGCTATAAATGAATCAGACAGTGCTAATATGGATAGAAAGGATTATAATGAGGAAAAAAATTATATTTCTAACTATATAAGTAAAATATAAAATCATGGCTGACATTTCCAATTACAGCATGAAAATCGAATGAGGTGAATTTATTATATGTTAACTGTCATTCTGAAGAGATGGCAAGTATAATTTTATTTTATAATATACTATTATTATAGTATACCATTATAGTATTACTTTTATATTTTATTGAGATATATCCTCTCTAGCAAATTTGGTCTTTGGCCTGCCATCTTAAATTGTGACATAGCCTGTAGGGTCTATGAAGAATATAAGTTGAATACTTAAAAGATCTAACAATGGAAGATATAAAACAACAAAAGATTAAACAATATATGTAATAACATTGGAAGATATAAATATTTTGGCAGTTTTGCTTAGAAGGTTTGCCCTGATTTAGGATATTTTCTGAAAAGATAAACCTTGAATTGCAGAATGTTATTTTACTCTACAGAAACAAATAATGTGTTATGCATACCTGTAATTGCACATTATATGGACTGCATATTAAGTAAGTAGTACAATAAACGATTCTTTTTTTTTGTTATAACTCAGATAGACAGACATGTTGGCAATAGCATGCATACATTTAATATATATTACGATATCATTGAAGCTGCATAACATGTTTGTAATATGCTTGTTGTAAGAAATATGTATTTATTATTCCATATTTTGTAGCAAAATAAATGTTATATGTAACATGTTATTGCTGATTAATTGTGTCTTCTTGCTGATACAACTATGGCATATGTTGCAATTTTCGTGGCATCAGATTGCTTTTTTCATATATAGTTTTTTTATATATACTGCTACAATGCTGCTTTCTTGTATAAAGACGCATCTTTATGTACTTATGTTATTATTTTAATTCTTAAATTCAATCTCTCTGCAGATAACCTGCCGAAATTTATCTATCTGAGAATCCAAGCAATGCTTTTAAAGAGTTATATTTGTGTTAATCATATGTAAACACAATTTATTCATATAACTATATATCTTTTTAACTTTATCTCCGAATTTTTTATTGCTGAAGATCAGATTAATATTAATCAAAATACGTTAATATCCTAATTTACATCTCTTCACAGAAAATATACCAGCACACACATTCATCTTGACAAAAGTGCAACTGTATTCTGTTGTTAAGATGCAATTGTTTATTGAATTCTTGTTCTTTGGTTCGCTTGCAGGTAAGTCAGATCGTTATGTTTTAATCTTCGAGGGGAGAGGAGAGGAAGAAGAGATAATATATGAGATCACCCTGTTTATAGTGAAATTTTGTCTCTTTTCCGTTAATAGGTTAACTTGTCTCCATGGGGCCCAAATAACTAGGTGTTGATTATAGGGTGCCCATCTTGTAAACCCTAGTTTAGCTGATCTTGCAAAAAAGAATAGTAAATCGTGTTGTAGTTACATAGTATAATTCATGCCTTTTTTCAAAATTAAGGCATGGATGTCGTCACGCCACGTTGAATCGTAGCCTACCTATAGACAAACCAATTGAAAGTGGTGTAAGGTAGATAAATTGTTATTACATCCTACTTCTATATATCAAAGTATCTCTCGCTTGCCTATACCCAAAAAATATATCCCTGTCCTTCAGACTCCATTCAAATTCAGGTTTTCTCTCGTCCTCCGAGCTCGGATATTTCCCATATGACGGTGCTTCCTCTCTGCGCCGGGCCTGTAAATTTAGTCTCGTTGCCCATGTGCTAGCTCATATTCTGGTTTAACATTTTCTTAGCGTACGCCCGTCGCAGTAACCGAGTCCGCTGTGGTCATATATAGTTATTTGAATAATTTGGACACGGAAACGAAAATTGCAATTAGAATCGCAAACATCCCGGATACCGATTGTGAATTAATTTGCATCATATAGTTGGAATCTGGCTCCACTCTTCCTTAATTGACGATGTAATCTAATTCATCCTGCTCTACAATTGCGACCCTTATGTTCTTTGAGTTCCTTTTGTGCTTTGCACAACTAAAATTAGTTTCCTAGGCTATTACTAACCGTATACAGTATACCAGTAGCGAAAACGGATGGAAGTGCTGAGAGAGTAGGAGTGGGGGAGCAGAGCATTCTAGTGATACTATTGTCACAAAGAAAAATTTTATACCTAGCACATCACAAGATTCACGCGACTGTACCTAACATTACTTCTAAAAGATGCCGGATAAGTTTCCATTCATCACCCGTAGTTTGGTGGCCACCGTTGGACGGTAGGGAGCTTTCATGGGGGTGTGGATGAGTGGAGATTCCGTGCCAGCCAAAATTGGAGAACTTAAAGTTACCTAAAAAAACTTTGGCAAAGGGATCAACATTTTTGTCCTCAGTGCCATCCTTTTTAAAACGCATTCCTCAATCGGATCATCACATTTCTTCTTTTCAGGGGTCGACAATTACTTTCATAAGCTCCCAAGTCTTTGCAAGATTTACCTGAAGAAGCTTCGTGGATCATCTTTATTTTTATCAGGAGTAATTCTTTCTGCTAATTGTCTTATGAAGGCCTTACTATGTAATTGCATGCGTGTACTTGCACTACGTGGATAACCTCAACGAGATGTTGGTAAAATCTTTCCTGCACGAAAATGGGATAATTATGATAAGTTGTATTGTTTAAACAAGTTTTTCTTATATTGACAGTATGAGTTAACTGTATATAAGCATATATGAATCTGTATTGTAAATTAATGAAATTATAAAGATGTAAAACGGATTTTTCTATCAAATTATATCTTTAAAATCCAAATTTTAGAAAGAAAAATCAGACTTACTATAATATTTTTTATAAGTATGTATAAACTTAACTGACAAATGAGAAAGTGGGATGATGAAGGGTAGGTTATGAAAGTCACTACTTATAAATCATTTTGAACAAGTTAATGCTTTGGGACATATCGAAAGGATATTTTTTTACTCCCACCCGGCTATCGATAATACAATACATATTGTTTTTACAAAAATAACAGCCATTTAACTTCAAACTCCATCCTAGCAGACGTTACAAACATCTGAGCGCATACCATCGGAGAACTTAAATCGTGGGAGTCCCTGCATTGGTCAACCAAAGAAGCTTATAATTTTTATGAAGACAAATAATTACTTAGAAGTTTATCGCAAATAAGCGTCAATGTTTTCTTAGTTATTACGATTGATTAACTACTAACGAAATAACTTGTTATAAATTTCAACGTCATAAGAAAGATATGTATAACTATTACGTTTAATGTTTTAACATAAAATCGCAACATTGTATATAGAAATTATTAGATTTGAATTTTTTATATTAAATACGTTTTAGTTGTTATTAAAAGAGAAATGTATGTTTAATAATATTAAATCAAAATTAAAGAATTTGTGTCACGCTTGCATTGTGATCAGAGGAATTAGGGACGAGGAAAACAAATGGTATTTCTAGGAGTATTGATGATATATTTTTTCCTCTAACATGAATTAGTGATAAGTTTTAGTGAATATTAAATTCGAAATAAAATTGAAAAATTTTTTATTTCATCTTTCCACAGTTTCATGACGCTAGAAAATATATTCAAATGTTAGGAATAAATGTGCTCTAAATCATGCTGTGTGTAAAAAATAATTCTATTTCACATCGAAGACACAAATTTATTATAAAAAGAGTACGTTATAATACAATTATAAGTACAAGTTTTTTTGGCTTAAACATTTTATACTAGTATGTCTTTCTAGCTTTATTAGCATTCATTCATATATATCAATATAAATTTTTTTTACCATGTAAATTTTTAAACACAATGTCTGAGAGAAGTTA
>NW_020230103.1:0-47817 GCF_003227715.2 Harpegnathos saltator
TTTAGTTCACAATGATTCCTGATCGGAGTATAACTTGGTTATTGTTGCTCTTCACAGTGGCTTGGTATTCTTGCAATGTGATTCTTATATTTGCTAAATACCACGACACTTATCCAGCTTCCATAATCGTAGTAAAAGCGCTAACACGTACCGTCATTTCAACTTTTCCTGCTAATGTTACTGGCCTACTTATGGTTTGGTTAACTTTATAATCCTGTTATATAATGTGGTTCCTATTCTAGCAGTACCATGCCAGTGCATATGTAAGCATACTTGACGAGACATTTCTTGAATATAAGCGTGTTTGCCATTTGTTACGTCCATTGTATGAGAGTGCATTCCGCATCTTTTCACGATACGATCTATTTCTATTTTGCATTGCCTTACCGATACAGATTTGAAATCGTTAGCTTGTAATAGTTATAATTTCAAACTTGGTGGAATTAACTTTCTGTGGCGGTATGTCAATTCTTCTATAATCAAAAGCGATACAGTAGTTATGTTGGATGAAGCTGAATCACAATCATATCCTATTATCCCCTTGATAGCGGGAAGATATAAGGTGAGGATAAGCAGAATGATCCCACGATGCATCTGAAATTGTGATTATCTCAGTCATTAAGCTTTATTCTTGTTTAATGGAATAATGTAAGATATTCGAAGCCTATTAGGATGAACGATACGGCTGTTCTTTTGCAATTTGATTCTGACATTATTTCTGTTTATTATTTCTAATACTTCGTGTGGCCCAGTATATTGATCTCCGAATTTTCCGGATTTAGGTCCCTTTAATAAGAAGACATAATCTCCCGGTTTAAAAAGTCTGAGGATTAATCTTTATATCGTAATAACCTTTAAGATTTTATTTTGGCGTCAGTCAGATTGTCATTTGCTTGTAATTGCATTTTATGTAATCGAGTAAATAGTTGTATCAAGTAATCGTCATACGTTTTTATTTTGTCATCCTCGAGTAATGGTTCGTTTGACGGCATTCTCGCGGGTCTACCGAAAACTAATTTGTATGGTGTATGTTTAGTGCCTTCATGTATGCAAGTATTGTAATTTTGTATCGCTAAGTCTACCCATTCCTTTTCATTGGTTGCGTATTGTTTCAAATGCGTGGTGAGATCTTTCCAAGGAACCGTTTGATTGTGGATGGAAGGCAGTTGTACGAAACCTTCGTATTCTGCAGTATTTTGCTAATTTTCTTATTAGATCGCTGATGAAATTTCTTCCTTGGTCGGTAAGCACAGCTTTAGGTGGTCCAAAAATAGCGATAAATCTCTTCATGAATTTATCGGTTATTGTTGCAGCAGTTTGATCCGGTAATGGTACGGCTAAGCTAATTTACTTAGTTGATCTTGCATTGTGAGGATATACTGGCAGTGGTCCTACTATATCCATGGCAATTTTATCGAATGTCCATCCTGAAATATCCGTTATTACCATGGTTATTTAGTTTTTACTCGGACCAATTTCTTTAATTGGCATTGCAGACATTGTCGAATATGACGTCGGACGTCTGATTTCAGATTTTCCCAGTAATAATTCTGACGAATTCTGTTGTATGTTTTAATTACTCCTCTGTGACCTCCCACTGGAGTGCAATGCATTTCCTGAAGTATTGCTTCACGTATATCTCCTGGTGGATATTTGATCAAGCCTTTGCAAATAATTATTCGTATGGTTGAATCCAAAACTCCTGTCTGAAATTTAGTTTTGATATCGTTCCATAGTACATTTAGAATATATTCGCTCTTGTCTGCACTTATACTTGTGAGATTCATGCTCTCAGCAGTCTGTCGCAAATTGATTATTGCTTGTGTTATATTTTTTAATATCAAAGTTGGGCCTTCCTTCTGATCTTCGCTGATCGGTAGTATAAAGTGATATCTCTTGTTTCGCTTTATAAATTTTGTGATGCTTATTGATAGATTTGTAATCTTCGGCATTTCTTGTCTTTCGAATAATTTATTTCCTCCGTCATCCACAGGATTCCCTGAAATATCTGTAAAATATAGCAAATTATCTTTGCGTAGAAAATGTAAATCCCTAGAATCTATCAAATTGCTTTCTTTGCCTTGTGATTTCGTATCAGTTGTTACGAGTGGTTCGTTTTTAGTATCTTCTTCGTCCGTATCCTCAGGTAGCGGCTTTGGCGGTAGGTTCCGTTTCTTTATTTTTATGACCCCTTCATGTGATTCATCTGATTGGGTCAGCTGTTTCGCTCGGCTCATGATAGCCCGAGAGGCTTCGGTAGGTCCCTGTGTAGAATCCCTGCATTCAGTATTCGTAGGTCCAGGCATATGGACCAAGGCCTCCACTGTTTGTGTTTTTGGTGATTCCATTGTTTCTCCGTCAGTCAGTGGCGAAATATTCTCGAGAGTCCTCAGTCAGTGCGCGGTCGTCGGAAGGATGCGTGTCGCGAACGTTCTCCTCGGTTGATTCCTCGATATGTGAGTGATCATTTGTGAGATGTCCTTCGTGAGCGTCTTCTTCGTGTGATTCTTCAGTGTCGCTGTCTTCTTCAAGAAGGCGTTGGATAATTTCTGCATTCTTTGGATCATTTGGCTTTAATTTGCTTCTTGTATTTATCATCTTGCAGTCCTTTGAAGGTGAGTCAATAGGATTCCGTGACAATGCATCCACATTTACGTTAGTTTTACCGGCCTTATATAATACATTATAATTATACTCAGATAATTTCAATCTCCATCGAAGTATTCGCATGTTCGCACCCTGAGCGTTCTTAAACCACATTAGAGGTTTATGATCTGTTACAAGAGTAAATTTTCTTCTGTATAAATACGGTCTAAAATGCTTAATACAATATATTATTGCTAAAGCTTCCTTTTCGTAAGTATCATATTTTATTTCATTCTCACTCATGGTACGAGATGCGTAAGCTATAGGTCGATCCTTATTAATAACTCCTTGAGATAGAATTCCGTCTATGGCATAACCGGATGCGTTGTCTCAAAATCATTTATTTTTTGTGTTAAAATAAATGATTTTGAGAAATCGGGGTATTGCAGCACAGGTTCCTTACATAATTCGTTCTTTAGTATTGTGAATGATTGTTGCTGTTCTAATCCCCATTGGAAAGGTATTTCCTTTTTTAATAGTTAAAGGTCTTGATAATTTAGAAAATTCAGGAATAAATCTTCTGTAATACCCCGCTAATCCCAAAAATTGTTTAATATTTTTCGGTGTCTTTGGTATTGGAAATTCGTGTACAGTTTTTTTGGGTCCGGTTTCACTCCTCCTTTGCTAATCACATGACCTAAATAATTGACCTCTCTGCGTAAAAATTGACATTTATCGGGTTGTAATTTTAAATTAGCTTCTTTGAGTCGTTGCATTAATTTTTCGAATGTATGTTTGTGTTCTTCTAGAGATTATGCGTATACTACAATATCATCCAAGTAAACAAATGCTTCCTGTCCTTGTATTCCCGATAAAACGATGTCCATTAATCGCTGAAAAGTTGCAGGAGCACTTTTAAACCGAAAGGCATACGATTAAACTCATAATGTCCAAAAGGTGTGGTAAACGCGGTTTTATGTCTATCGCGAGGATCCATTTCAATTTAATGGAATCCTGAAGCTAAATCAAATACAGAAAAATATTGAGTTCCACCGAGTTGATCTAGGATGTCAATTATATTAGGTAACGGATAAGCGTTTTATCCAATAGTTTTATCATGTAATAAACGAAAATCCAATACATACGCCATCGCTTATTGCCCAATTGATCTGCCTTTTTGGGTACAATCCAAATTGGAGTATTATACAGCGATTGAGAAGGCCGAATAATACTATTGGCTAATAGTTCTTGTATTTGTTTACCAATTTCTTATTTGTGAATTTGCGGAAATCTATATTGTTTTGTATTAATTGGATATTCGTCTATAGTAGGTATGCGATGTTGCAGTACGTGCGTTGAAATCAATTGTTCTCCAGGCAAATGGAAGCAATCTTGATGAGATTGTATGAATGCAACTATGCTACTAATTTCGTTTTTATTTAAATGGTTAAAATCCATTAGGTCAAATAGTCTGTCTAATCGTTCGTCATCATGGTTGTCGGTTGAATTTATTTGGAGAACGTTTGTATGCAACTTTGAATCAATGAAATTGTTATTGAGATAAGTGGCAGTGTCTATATCGCACTGTTGTTTTGTTCCGTCGTATCGTTGAGTCGTGTCAATGTTTCGTCCGTTCGTCAAGAAATCGGCTGCTGCAGGCTTACCAGCATTTGTAGTTGAGACTGGGAGAGCTAGAACTGTCGTATTGTTATTAGAAGCGTGATTACATTTAAATTCAATTGCATTATTTTGGTCGAAGGATTGTAAAGCTTCCTGGTTACGAGGGAAAATTGAAAGATCAATTACTGGCACACAGTTAGTATCATTTATAATATTTTCATTTCTATCTGTATAATTCTCATTGCATTTTCTAATTTTTTGAGTTTTAGCATTTTCATAGGAAGCCTTAAATACTCCCTCTTGAGTTTCATTAAATTTTGTACATATCTTTTCAGTTACATTTGAGAAATTATATTCTGGATAATGCGATTGTATTTTATCGTGTGACTCTTCTTCGATAATATATATACTTTCATTAGTTTTTAGAGTATTTTCCTTAGAGTTATTATGTATTTCAAGTGATTTTTCCTCCTGGTTAACCACTTTCTCCCTAGGACGAGGAATTTGGAAATTGTCCCCTTGGTCGGGAGGATCGTGGTTTGGATAGGAGAATTTGGAATTTTCCCTTGAAATCTTATCTAAGCCTTTCTACAAGAGTCGATTCGATTGTTTGTTGATTAATTTTTTCTTTTTATTTAATAGGAGCATGGAAAGTCGCTCCTTGCTTTTTATTCTGAATTTTCGTCATTAGGCGGGGAAGTTGAGACTGATTCCCCTTTTCAAAATTTTTGTTTTCAACATTTCTTGATTCGACGGAGGTTGCGAGATTTTCCTCCGGTGAGTTAATATGTATATAATTGAATGTACCTTGGCCGTCGTATGATGCCGCATTTCGTGGTTCTCTTTCTTCAAGAATATGTTCTCCTTTGTCTTTAGATTTTTCATAATTGTTATCTTTATTATTCTTAATATTTCTATCTTTAATATCGTTATCCTTCTCGTTATCCTTTAAAATCGCGGGTCGTATATTGATAGTTGGTATTAATATTTCTATTTCAGTATCCAAAGAATTAATTACGTTAGTGTAAGCCTTACCGTCGATATTTTTTACTAAGCCGGTTGATTCTGCTTCTACACCTTTTCCTATAGTTATCTTGGGTAAATATTCCTCTTTAATATGCGAATTTCCAATGCGCACGAAAAACAATGCTTTAGAGCGCGCAGGAATTATTACAGATTCTTGTGAATAAAAAGGGATTTAAGTGGTTAAAACTTCTACGTGACCTTTTGAATAATCAATTTTAGCTTTAGTTTGTTGAATAAAGTCGTTGCCTAATATCCCACAAGATTGAATAGGAAAATCATCGGAAATTACGTGAATGTCGACAGGAATTCCCAAAATTATCTTGGTAATTTTTCCGATAGTGTACGCAGGTGAATTATTGATTCGGTTTAATTTTAATGCGTTGAATCTAAGTCTGGAGTTCCTGAAATGCGAGCTTTTTTAATAAGGTTAGGTCCCGATCCCGTATCCAATATAAAAGTTTCAAAATAACTATTTCCGTTTAAACTTAATTGAACAGTAGGAACGCAGCTTTCTTTATTCAAATTAATTTCTACCGGTCGAATTATTGGAGCTCGATTATTGTGTTCTCTGTTAGTGCAGTCCATCACTGGGCGCCCCGATCCGTCGGCTCCCCGGTTCGCGCCCGCCGTCGGGGACCCTTTAAAGTTTCCCTGTTTCTTACGATTATTTTCGATTCTAAAAATGCAATTTTCTATTGTGTGACCTATTTCCTTGCAATATCTACATTGGTTTGCTAAATCTTGTGTTGTAGAATTGGAAGTACTTGCCGATGACCGATTTTCGCGACAATTACGAGCACTATGTCCCGTTCTATTGCAGATTTGACAAATAATTTGGACGTTATTTCCCGGAAATTTCTATTAATAACTTGTCTTTCTCTACATTGAGATACTTGATGTCCACGTCGCCCGCACCATTGACATACTTCGTTATTAGGGATACTATTTCGATTAGGATTCGAATAACAACTCTTCGCGTTGACCTGGTTTATTGCACATTTGACAAATAACATTAGTAAAATTAGATGATTTACTTCTACAATCTCTAGAAGTATGACCAGATCTCTGGTAATTTTGGCAATTAACCTGTTGATTATTAAGTGACCGACAATTTTGAGCAGTATGACCGGGTTTAGAGCATATTTGACATGAAACGAAACTACTTTGTACAGTTTTTACTGGTTTTTGTCTAGTAGCTTCTCGAAATCGACATTTGTCTGCGCTATGGCCTCGTTTTTTACAAATTTGACAGACTAAAATTTCAGTCTCCAAGGATTTTGTAGTGTTTTGTAGTATCAGTTTACACTTACCTTATCTGCTGTGTGACCAGATTTTTTACATATTTGACAAAAATCTGTATTGACTTGAAAACCTTGCAACCCACGTATTTCGAAAATATCCCGTAATTCTTTTTCAATTCTTAAAGCTTCTTCTACAGTTGCGGTTACATCTAAATTTCTGGCAATTCTTTGTTCTATTTCGGGCTTCAGCCCTCTGATAAAGCTATGAACCAATTCATTTTCTAATGACGTTTTATAAGAGCGATCTGTTGCTCCGTTATTCGTGGTTCGGTGTGCTTCTAATATACGATTGCCTATTGCTTTCGTTCTGTTTGCATATGTAAGTACCGTTTCATTGGCCCGTTGGTAATTTCGCCCTAATTCAACTTATAATTGTATTAAGCTTTTAGAAGAGCCGTATACATGTTTCAAAAAATTTGTTAACTGATTAATCCGCGAGAAATCCTGGTCTTGTACAAAATGACGAGCGTCGCCAGTTAATCTAGTTTGAATTATTTTAGTCAAATATTTTTCGTTTTCGGGCGGTAACAGGGACTTTGCTAATTCGCATCCTTCTATAAAATATTCTACAGGTAGATTTTGACCATCAAAGAAAGGAACAGCCTCTGCGGCATATGGTAAAGTAGCGGAAGAATATTTGTTACTACGTTATCGTTCATGGTTTCTGTGGTTATAATAAGTTCTAAATTAGATTGTTCTCTATGATTGCTTTGTTCCGTAAGATCTTTTACCGTAAGTTTACTGCTGGGATCAATTTCACTTTCTGTGACAACCAGACGGAAAGAATATAAGGAATTATTAAAAGATTTATACCGCGTAGGTTCAGCGCAAAAACTAGTTTCTTCGACAGATACGTCTGCGATAGGACTCGGGAGTTTATTAGTTCTTTGAGGTGAATGAGTTATATCAAATGCGCTGAGAGAAGTGGGCTATCACTCAAAATTTTCCGAATAGTTGAAGTATCGACGTCAGATGTAGGAGCAGGAAATGTTTCAGTGGTATTAGTGGTAGTTTGTTGGTTGTGTGGCACGAATGGTGTAGATGTATGTTGAGGTTGTTCCGATGATTCTAACTCGCGAGGACGACGAAGTGGTGTGTTCTCGACAGCTCCGCGGAAAATTTTTCCACCTGGTCTTTATCAGATTTAGACCGCGTATTCATACCCTTTTCCAACAGTCACTCTTATCATCCCGAACGAGCCTCCAATTTTGTATGTTATGTCCTGGAGGAGGAACGTAACTTGACGCTTACTTTTGCAAGCTCCGACGTACTCGCAAATCTGCGAAACAGATCAAGGATCGGAATGACCCTTTATCTGGTGCAGACGTACGTTGGTGGTCCTTTATTTAGGTCAAGGAACTGAATTCTTTTACCTGGGATAGGACCGTGAGCTACAGTTGAGGGAAGGGAGAATTTTTGGTTGAAAATAATTATTTGGAAAACGTGATTGGCTTACAATTACAAACAACTTGTTTTATTAGTGATTAGACGGAAGTTCACAATGAAATAAAATTTGTAAGATTTTATAATGTGTCCGTATACATATGTGGTTAACAATCGCGCGCAGAACAATGATTCTCGATTACTCAGAACAATATTCCATATTCGTTATGTCCGACTATGTTCGAAAGGATTGGGCCACTGACGTCGGATTTTACCATTAAGGAGGAATGCCAAGGGGGATAGAAAACGGAAGTAAAACGAAAAGAAAAGAAAAGAGAGAGAAGAAAAGATGAAAAAATGAAACGCAAGAGGTCACTTAGGTAAAAGAAAATATAAGTAACTTACTGCTGGACTTATCTGATCTTAGTAGACAATGAAAGGTGTGGTTGCTGCGTCTCTGTGAGGATAGATGCCTCAAGTTCTGCGCCAAGAACAGGCAGCTGGTTTCGGCAGGATCGCTCTCAATGGCCCAAGAAGGCACAAAATCGTTACACCGAATAATTAACAAGTGAAGAACTGGTCGGTCTAAGCTACAAATTGGCTTGATTGTTAAGAAACCCTGAAGGGGTGCTGGAGAGAAGCGTCTGTCTTGGGTGCTGGATCGGCGAGAAGTGAGTGAGTCTTTTGACTTTTCTCAAAAAGTCAGCTCGGTTGAGAGAGTGGGGTTTTTGAGGGAAATGTTCCAGAAGATTATTTTATAGGAGATAAGATGCATGTGGCAATAAGAGGATTTCGAAAGTCTTTTGTAAATAAGAAAAACGTGGCAGCTATCTTAAGAAGTAAATATCGATATTTCTAAGAACGATGTCGTGGTACTGTTATCAATGGTTAAGCGCGTGGGAAACAGGATAGGAGTTGATTCAAGATTGTTATTATTTTCGGAGTATCGAAAATTCCAGAGATATCGTCGTGTGGTATCATGCCTGAGCGCATTCGGCCATATGACAAGTAATCATAAATTCGATTTCCCTTATTTATAAAAGAAGCCTAGGGTCCGCTGAGTCAGCAGGACGTAACAATGGGACGAGGCTTGCGACGACGAGATACTGTCGCGAAGAGCGCGACTGTTCGTCGAATCGCGCGTCGCCGCGTTGCGACGACTCGTCGCGACGGCTCGTATCGTTCGCCGAATTCGCGAGACGGAAGGGTCGTCCGCCTCATAGCATCGGCGAGCACATTTAACTGACGCGACAGTTGTATCGCAAGGTGCGACTGATGACGCCCGCCATGACCATGTGTCACACGAGTTCGATCACGCGGGACGATCTGCGTCGACTGATCGCGCCGGATTTCACCGGGGACAATTTCGGCGCTGGTTCGACGATAATGCAAAAATCCGCCGTCGACAAGACCATTCAATGCGCTCTGTGTACACTTCGCGCGAAGAAAAGAGGCAACGTCGCGCAATTGAATGTCGCCGACAGGACTCGCGTTTCCGCGTCGGTTCGTTGGTGCGTGCGACTCGTGTGCGATATTTTGTTCGCCAATCTGATCCGCGAGACTCAATTGCACCATATGAGCGACGGACAGATTCAACGGTTGCTACAGTCGCACTTCGTGTCGATCGATCTGCCGCAGCAACATCCGTCGTTCGATCCGATCGACTCGGTGCAATCGCTCGCCGATCCTTTGTCGCGAATGACGTTTCTCGAGAATTGCGGCGACGACAGCAAACGACGCAGGCGACGAACGGATCGCGACGGAACTGCTGCGCTCGACAACGAGTACGACAGGGGCGAACTGCCGTACGGAGCGTACAGTCTGCGTCACCTCGTTCGCCTGAACTGCTTCATGTCGTTGCAACGACCGCGCGAATATCTGGTGCTGCTGAACGTCAAGGTGTTCGAAGCGATCGCGAAGGTGTTGGCGTACGCGCTCATGTCGGTAATTCGACGCCGCGGCGCATCGGTCAACGCCGGGCTCACGCTTCGGGTCAAAGACGTCATCATCGCGGCTGAACATTTGTACGGTGTGAGACTGATCGTGCCCACCGACCACGAGGGTCAGCGCGTGAGGAACGAAATAGGTTCGAGTCTGAGTGCGGGCGCGGTGGACAATGTGACGTTCACGCGGCTCTCGCACCTGCACTCACGGATCAAAAAGCAACTGGAGAACCACCTGCTCAGTTTAAAGGACACGAGGACATGATCGAAAAGATGCGCGACGTTGTTGAATCTCGAGAACGAACGGCGAGCCCGCGGCCGCGCGAACGTTGCCGCGACGACCGCTTCGAGTGTTGAAGCAGCCCGCTCGTCTGCAAGACTTCGTACTGCCGAAATAACGTGACGAATGACGCTCGTTCGCGCGGGGACAAAGGATCGCTTGTGCGTTTCCGCCGCTCGTGCTGACACGCCCGTGGTCGACGCGGACGGTACGACGGCGACGAATGCGCTGCGATACCTTGTAGGGTGCAAACGTCGCGTCACGCGAGCGACGACGACACTCGCAGCTGCGACTCGAGTCACTGTCGTCAACGATGCGAAAGCGACGCGACTCGTTACGCTCAATCGACGAGCGTTGCAGATCGCGACGACGCGATCGCGACGTCGATATCGCCGTCGTCCATAGAATCGCTCGGGTGCGTGACGTCTCGAACGGCGCCTCGACGAAGCGAACCCGCGAACACGGAGCCTGTCGCGACGACGCGACGCGCGACCACCGGCAACGTCGAGATCGCTCCGCCCTACGAGTACTGCAACGTCGCCATGTACAATCAACTGCGTTTTGGCAACGACGGTAACGATGTGGACAAGATATTAACTGACAAAGGCGGCAACGTCAAGAATATTCTACAGTCCAGCAGGAACTTCGCCCATTATCTCGTTACGTATCCACTGAGGAACACGTTTCGCGGTTATATCCAGATTTCGCCGTATCTGACACCGCGGCACATAGCGCTGCCGTTTCATCACGCGGTCTGACTGTTCTCGATCGACGTGGAGCGCGATCGACGACATTTGCTATTTCGCCGCGAATCGAACGATCGTTCGCGCGCGACCACCAACGGCGCGGTCGATGGCGAGTTCGACGTCGCTGACGAGATCTGGCCGGACGCAAGATGCGCGTTCCACTTCAACGTTGCTCCAAATTTCGGTCTCGTGCTGAAACGCGACCTTTGCATACAAAACGGCAGTGTGATCGGTGTCGAGCGAGTATACGTCTACGAGCGCGGATTGGAACACAACGACTCCGTTCACATATCGCCATTCGTGCTGAAGCATCTGAACACCGATTTCGACGGCGACGCTGTTATGATCATGATCCTGAAAGGCATCGAGTCGGCGTACGAATCGTAACAATGTCTGCGCGATCCGTTTCTCTTCGGTGACATTCCGCGATTCACGTTTGGCAAAGCATGCACTTTTGGACGTTTCGCATGTTGGCGTTCGACGATGCGCGCGACGAAACGCGCGCCGTGGTCGAACTTGCGACCGAACGTTCGTCCGCGCGAGACTCGTTCGGTCGCGACGCTCGACGACGAGCTTGCGCTCTTTTCGGTCCGTGGTACGACGATTACGTGCACGTATTGTCGGATATTTGGCGACGACAACCGATCGACGAAGCGAGGAGACAGATTCGAGGAATACTCGCGACTGCGAAAGCACCGAAGAATGGTGGTGCGAATCCGTGTGGCGACAATGTCCCGTGCTGGATCTAGTCTTCGTGCGCGCGGTTCGCACTCGTGGCAGCGACGACGGCGAGGCCTTTATTCAACGAGTGAGACACATTTTGTTCCGACGCTTGATTGATGCGCCCGATCGAGCGATAGTTATCTCGGACAAAAACGCTGTTTGTCTGGAGAACTGGCTTGTCGTTCATTCGGGTGCAAAGGGCACTCCGCGCGATCTCGTGACATTGCACGAGCGCACCGCGGCCAACGTGACACTGGCGGCCGCGCCGCAGTCGGACTTCTTTCGCGAATGCTCGCCCGACCAGGAAGCCACGTATCTGCGATATCTCGACGATTTTGTGATCGTGAGCAAACACGTGCCCAAGAGCTCGTTCTTCGCGAGCGGCCTGAAATTCACGTTTTGCCAAAGCGGGCGACGCAGATATGCACCGCAACGCGCACGGTGACCTGTACATGCGAGATTCGTTGTTACTGCGCGATATGACGTATTATCTGAAAGGTACCGTCGACGCGCCTCTTCAATGGCATTCGACTACGAGTCGCGAGATTGTAAACGAGGTGAATGAAATAAAACGCAAACAAGGAACAAAAACAATCTCTTTATTTTTCGTTCTTCGACAATCTCTTTCTCCCGCGCGACGACGATCCAGTCCTCTCCTCCGAATCGTCTCGTTTCGTCGCAGCATCGCTCAATCGGGCGAGTACGGAACGCTTGGTGCGCTCCAGATTTTGAATGAATCGTACGATCTCGACTCGTTGATCCATGGGCGCGATCTCGAACAAATCGCAATAGTGACGAACGTCCGGTAGCATCGGATGCAGCAGACGCAACTGTCGTCGATGTATCTCGATTTCACCATTGCGCTGACGACGCGACACCGGCGAGGACGTCGCGTGCGAATTGGAGTATCTCGTCAATTTGACGTACCAACGATCGTCGCGATGCGTCGTTTTCGACGAGATCCGATCCAACGGCGCGCCGTTCGTTCGCTCGTCGCGGTCCGCATCGACGAGAGGTTCGTCGTACCACGTGGAGACGGTGAACACCTATTCATCGATATCGATTGCATCGAGTGCAAACGCGCGTTCAAAGACGAAGCGACCGCATCGGGCGATCAATCGCGCCGTCACGTCGCGGCTTCGTCCGAATCGGCGTTGCTGTAGCGAGACCGGTTGATCGATCGAACGCGTCGAAAGCTGCGCGCCTCGTCCGCCGATCGAGCGTGGATCCCTTCGCCGCCGATCGGCGATCGTCACGGTTATCACATCTATGTGGCCGATCCTTCGAGAGAATTCTTGCGAGCGTGGGACGCATCGTTGGATGATCGCGACCGTCGTTATCGTCCGACTGCTGTGTGCGGTGAGGACGCGCCGCTCATGTACGACCGGAACTCCACCGTTCGGCGACCGATGATTCGCGAATTCAATCCGTTGTACTCGTGCACTCGCATCGTTCGAGCTGTCGAGGAGATACCGACCGAAACGGACGACGAGCGCTGCTCAACCGCGATGGATCCCTCGAGCGTTCAGCGCTTGCTGATGCGTCACTACGGCGATTCATTGACGTACAAGCGAGACGACGCTTCGATGCGCTTGTTGCGCGACATAATTGCCTCTCTCGAGCGCCAGCTCCGCTACGACGGCGATGATCGGTGGCGATGCGAGCGTCGTTCGATCACACCCCATCGCTGCGACGACGGCGACGCGCTCGTCTCGATCGCGCGACGCGTGCTCAGACGCGATCAACGCGTCGCCGAGAACAACGCGCTCTTGCAATTCGTTCTGTGCAAACTAGCGCCAATCTTTAACAGCGAGGTACCGACGATCGACGACTCGGCTCGACGACTCTGCGCGATCGTACCGTGTCGCGTCGTTCCCGTGTCGAGAGGCGCGACTGTATCGCGACGATAAAAGGCGATTTTTTCCAATGATACTTTTACCCCCCCCCCTATTATCCACTCCCAGCGGTAATGTCCGTTGTCGTCAAGGACGAGGACGCTGCGAACGTGAAAACGATGGAGTATGAAGACGAGGAGAACGCGGTATCCGCGCACGCATCGACGAAGAGCGAAGACGTTAGCGACGAGAACGATCGTGTGTCGATATCGCTCGTAAACGTGATTCCGTGCAATCTTTACGATCGAAGCAATTTTCTGGACTCACGCGTCGAAGCCACTGAGTCGAGGAGCGGTTTGCGCCTGTTTCTGCACTGTTACGAATTTCTGATGTGCGACAAACCGGCTAAACTGGAAGTGTTTCTCTCGAACGAGGACGCTCGAGTGAAAGACGTGGCCGCTGTGCTGAACGAATGTTCGACTCTGGCCGATTTCAAGGTGTCCGTGTGCGAGCATCTTGCGCGCGTCAAGAACATGCTGGCCGATTCGAGCGTGATCGGTGCCGTCGCTCCCGAGTGCGACGAATCGACTCGGCGCAATCAACTGTACATCCTCGACGTGGCGAAACAGTCTCTCGAGTACATGTTCGCATTCATTCGCGACTGCGATCAACTGCGTCGAAACGTCAATGTGAACAAGTACTGTCACGCTCTTCGAACCGAACGAACGAGCCGTCGAGGAGACTGTCGCCGCTTGGCACGATTCCGCCGGCTGCGACTTTGATCGTTGCGTATCCATCGTGCTGCGAGAAGCGATGGTCACTACCGGTCTGCAGACGCAATCGACGCTGTTGTTCGTGGTGCGATCGTCGCTTCTGCTGACGTATCTGGTCATGAACTTCATGGTGCGCGGCAACGCGAACGCCGTGCGAATTCACGTGCGAATGCCCGATGTGCCCGATTCCGCGTTGCTGGACGAATTTTGGCGGAGATGTCACCGTTTGACGGTTGACAAATTAGTGGCCACCATCATGGTGACTGTAACGCGAATGTACATAGCGTCGTGCGTGGCCTGGCCAATGCGCATTCGCGACAAGAGCGCGATCTCGGTGTCGGACGTTCGAACGAGACTCGTCGGCAAGTTGCTGCGAACCAACGCAGCGTCGCGAGAACGAGTCTTGGCGAAAGCTCTCGGTTGGTTGCGAGTGATGATCAGCGGTGGCGCGCGTAGACGAACCTGCGCCGATGAGCGCCATGACAAGCGACTCTGCGTGCGCTTCGAAGCACTGATGGACATGTTCGAACGACTGAGTGCAAGCGTCGATTCGCTCGCGCAACCTCGAAAACCGGACTCCTCGTCTATCGACGAAACGGACGATCGCGAGATCGGAGACCTCGGCTCGACGACGGTGCAGCTTCGAGGCGGTAGCGAGCTCGCGAATCGACAATAGGCCGAATACGAGAACGAATCGCGACTGTGCGTGTCGTCGATCGTGGAGAGTATGCGCGAGCGCACATTGTCCGGTGACTGAAGAGACCGCGACGAGTCGATAGGATGGTTCGTGGTGGATGCGAATTCGGGTTATCGAGATCGTGGAGACGATCTGGTCTCCGTTGTCCGATCCGTCGAGGCTCAGGAGGACGAGGTGGAGCTTGCGACACTTTTCACCAAAAGGGTCGCCAATTATCCGCGCAAGATTTTACGTCGCAAGGAAATTCCGCCGGTAACGGGACACGGCGGGTCCGATCTGATCCAAATCGTAATTCGCTTAAAATGCCACCAAATTTGTGGGCGCCTGGTACGGAGGCGGCCGTACCACCGATCCTCGCCAAAATTCACCAAAGTTACTGTCGGATCGCGATACCCGCTTCCCGCCCCGTGCGGGAACGACTAGTTCCTTGTCTAGACTAGTTATTTAAGTCAGAGATGGACGGGTTCTTGGAAATAAAGTTTTACTACTAACGCGGTCTCGTCTGTTTGTAACATGTACTATATTTATAAATTATAAGTCGCAGCGGGTGAGATGGCTAGCCGCCGCTCGCCCGTCCGTTCCGCACGCACAAAGAGCTCGTCGGTTCGAGCCGTCGAAAGCTTCGCCGTCCGACGGACTCCGCCAAGGATCGCCACCGCCACCTGGTGGTTGGCGCTAACGTCTCGGGCCGCGATCTCCGGAAGGAAGATCCGGCCACTCTCGCAAGAGGCAAACACGTGTTGTGAGCTTACGCAGCGGCTTCCTCCTTCTTGTTCGGCTCTATGACGGCGGACCTGACCGGCGCTTCGCCTCACCCTCTCCTCTCTGCTGGCTCACTCGCCTTGCTCGCTCTCGTTAACTCGTCCGCTCGTACGCTCGTTCGCTCGTTCGCTCGTACTCGTTCGCTCGTTCGCTCGTACACTCGTTCGCTCGTTCGCTCGTTCGCTCGTACACTCGTTCGCTCGTTTAGTCGTTCGCTCGCTTGATATTCGCTCGCTCGCTTGGGATCACAAGATCGAATAGGCCGAATTCTTCCGGTCTTCGCAGAGACATCGGCTAGGAGGCCCTCCACTCGCGGGACCTCCCATGAAGCCTTGTGCGGGCCTGCCGCCGTGCCTCGCCGTCTCGCCGAATCTTTCCTTGCCGCGACCATCGTCGCCTCTCACTCCGAATTCGCGGGCACCCCGCTCGCACGGGCGTTCCGCCGCCAATTACCGAATCTAGCTAAATTATTTACACCGTAACGGGCGCTCCAAGCTGCCACGTTACAAGCTTCTGAGCGCCGACGTAGGACGGGCTCTCATGTTCGCGGTGCTGTCACTGGCGCGTTACATACCACTGTCGATGACCACCGAAGCCGACGCGTGCCACAAGGCTAAATCGATGTTATTGGTGCGTTAGTTTGGCGCGAAACAGGTGATGAGTCACCTGTTTCGCGCCAAACTAACGGCGACTGAAGTTCGCGAACTCTTCGCGTATCTCTTCGATCTGTAGCAGACACAAATAGGCATCGTGACGTTGGAGCGACTGAGCGAATTGCTCTTCACGCTGTAACGCTTCGCCCTCCCGCCGCTCGCGTCCCCGCGCTCCATCCTCGCGAGGTTGACGCGCCGCGGGTCGGCAGTCTCGCTCCGGTTCGTTGTGATCGGCCGTCCGCTGTCGTCCGTGCTCGCTTGCCGCGGACTGACAATGGATGTTCGCTGTGGGATGATTGGGGAGGATTAATTTATTAAATTGCACTCTTTTTGACGAGTGGCGTGCTGCCGGCCTCTCACTCGGCCTCACTGCCGATTTATTCGGGTTCTTTGTTTTCTTATACACTCTTCGTTCGCAATACATGTGTCCGCGTAAGGAACGGCTATTTGTTACCGTTCACGATATTCGCACCGGGAAGTGTTTACAAATTTCCGTGCCACGGTTTTTCGACCGACAATGTGCTCGAGATCTGTCAACGGTTGACGAGGATCGGCCGCTCTTCGCCGGCAGAAATAATAGATGCACGCGGTTCCTAGTAGCCCGAAATAAAGAAGAAAACCAAACGCGACAATTTACGTGCACCGCATCTACCTGCTCTCATTAGGAAGAAGATATCAATACGATATGAACGGCGGGCCGGTCACACTCTTCCCCGGCTGGACGTCGCACAATTTAATATTTATGTTTGTTCGTTAGCGTCTCGCGTCCCGTGAATTTGCTAATATCAGGCAGGCTTCTTATGTTGTAACGGTTCGCGTTAACCTCGGAATTTCTCGAACTGTAATATCCGGAATAATACTCGCTCGCTTTGATTGTTTAGAAATCAACTCGCCGGTGAGAGCTCTTCAATACGTTCGGAGAGTCATTGGTAAACAATAATATCCTTCCCGTACATCTGAATTTTCTCGACGTTTATGAGCGGTGATATTCGTACGGACGGCCAAGCGTTTAGAGTTTCGCGAGACGGCGGCGAACGGCGGCCGTTCGCTCCAAGAGAAGAAACAGAAAAGAACTTATTCTAAGTCGACGGGGCGGCTAATTGCTGCCGAACGCCGACGGACAAGCACGTATAAATCGCGGAACGGCGGATAACTGCTGCAGTTCTATCGGAAACAGAGACTTATGCTAAGTCGACGCGGCGGCTAATTGCTGCCGAACGCCGACGGACGAGCACGTATATATCGCGGAACGGTGGCTAACTGCTGCCGTTCTATCGGAAACAGAGACTTATGCTAAGTCGACTCCGAGTGGATCAGCTCGGTCGAATGCTAATCGTCCGTTTCGCGCGTGCTGCCGGGTCTTGTAATATTTCCCCCGGTGTTGCGGTACGGTATTTGGAGAAAATTACTCACCGGCGTTGGCCATGCTTCCCGGACTCTTTGTTCGCTTACTCTCTGGTCCTCGGTCTTCTCGTCGGATGCCTCTCTGTCGTCAGGGAGCTCTGCTCGGAAGACTTGTTTCGCTGGAGACGACGACTCTCTCGATCTCGGTGAGAGAACGGGTTATATACCCTTAAAATCGAGAGTCGAGCACGGAAGGGATTATCCCCCCTGAATTTCCGCGAATTTGCGCATGCGGATCTTGGGATTACCTCTTTCCGTATCGTAATCCCGATTTTTCCCGAGCGGGCGAGCGATCGCTCGTCATTTTTCGGCGCTCGGGCCTCGTTGCCGCGGCACGGATGGGCGGTGCGGTGCGGGGATGGTAGCGGCGATGTTCGATCGCGCGGCGACCGATCGTCGTCGCCGCGCGAGTAGTAACGGGGACAAAGATCTTTGTCCCACGTTACAACGCTGTATCGCATGTTCCATATATCCGCGGCGACGTTGTCCGGCGAGGAACCGCGGACGTCGACGGACCAGTAACGTTCACACCTGTCGTCCGATCGTCGATCGAGCGCCGCGCGACATCGACGAGAAACACGCGCTGTGCTCTCGCGACTTAAGACAGTTACGTCGCACCGCGCGCGAAGCCGCATCATGCGTTGGTGGGACGGAGCGATCGCGACCATGCGTCGCGGGCGAAATCCCGCGCGATCGCGTCGTTTGCGCGTCGTCGCTCTGGGAACACCGGACAGTGGCAACACTTCGGTGTTGCGAGATCTGTTGCTGTTGGACGACGGAGACGTCGTAGCGAGAACGTCGCGGCATCGCACCGCTCGACCCATAGAATCGAGACATCTGTCGTGTCAGGAAGTGCTCGTGGCGCACCGATATCAGCGGACCGGAGCCCTCGCTTCGGGCTCGTCCTGCAACAACGACGAATCGTCGACGACAGGCGTCGAGGGATTCGCGTTCCTAGACAGACACCGATGTGACGGACGATTTGTCGTTGTTACAGAACGAATTGGCGCGAGACGCGCGCTACGTGGACGCGGTGCTCCGCTGGTGACGATCGCGGAAACGCGAAGCATGCGCATCGTGCGTGCGCGCGCTGGTGGGTTACGAGTTGTACGACACGTCGGTGGATCTGTGTTCGAATCGCGCGCTCAATCATTTGGCGATAGCTTACGCGAGCAGCGCCGATGTGATCATCGTGGCGTACGATCCGACGAGCGAAGAGTCGCTGCGCTATTCGCTGCGAACGCTTAGCGCCGTAGCCAGAATCGATGGCGAACGCGCGCGATCCGTCGTACTGATCGAGTGCGATCGTCGAGCGTCACGCCCGCGATCGGCTCTCGAGGGGCGAAGACGCGACGGAGACAACGACCGGCGCTACATCGATCCGACCGCGATCGGGTCGCTGCGACATTACTACGACGCTACTGTCGACCTGAACACGACTACGACATCGTTCAATGCCGAGAATGGCTCCGCGGAACGTCGAGTCAATTGCTTCTTCGCGCGCGTCGACCAAACGGTGAACAACCACGCGCTGTTGCAACGCGCGTTGACCGTTGCGCTGGAGTCGGTCGTGCGCGCTCGCTACCCGACGCTGCGGTCGCTTCGCGACGCGGTAGAATCCTCGAAGACGAGCGCCGACGCAAACGCGATCGCGGAGCGTCAACCCGCTCTGGACAACGCCATCAACGAGCTGATCGCGATAGGCGAGGAAGAGGGGGAAAAAGCGACCGGAATGAACACAGACGCGAATCGCAACGCTGGATCGACGAGCGCGGATCGAATCGGCCGCAACGATAAGGGCGCAGTGATGATAATATGGCGACACGTGTGGACCGCTCCGTTGTTCGCGCATCGCGAACAAACGACGATTCGAGAGTAAGCGTTGATTATGTGGGCGGTGATCGGTCTCTTCGCGGCGTTTCTGGTTCTGTGGTGCCTGATGTTTCGTTACAGCGACGTTGCGACTCGACGTCACCGCAACGATCGCGCCAACGAGGATCACGCGCGACGCGCCGCTCGCTTGGCCGAACGACTGACCGAGACGATGCGACGTCCCGCGATCTCGTCTCTGCGACATCGAGCGAACGTCGCGGTGGACTGTTCCGTTCGAACGCGATATTGTACCGACGACGCTGATTGCGCCGCGATGTGTCGCGCGTATTACGGCCTGACGGCGCGCTGCGACTCGATCGGACACGTGTGTCGGTCCGTGGCGACGACGCCGTCGTCGCCGCCACCACCGATCGCGAACGATCCTCGCGGTGATCGATCGGACGCCACGCGCTGCGATTCGAAGCGAAGGGAGTACGCGATGTTGGTCGGCTACTCGAGTCTGGGCGTCGCGCTGTGGCGATGCGTGCAACTGTACGGTCGCTTCAACGACGAAAAGTTTTGCGAGGACGGCGCGTTAAATGTGAACGCGACGCTCCGCGAACCGTCGTATCGCGATTGCTCGTGTCCACCAGGTACGACGCTTCTGATAAAACGCACCGCCGATGCGTATAACGCGCTGTTGCCTCATTGCGTGGATGAGGGTACGGAGCATTTTTACGCCGAAGACATGGCCGCTCCCGATAGCAACGATTCGGGCGACGACTCGGTAAACGATACCTCGGTCGCGGCGCGATGAAAGAGTATCGTTATTCCGTCGTCCAGAGAATCATCGTTCGTTGTCTCGTGTACATCCGCGCTATCGCTCCATTCCCCGGTTCGTCGATGGTCCTCGAGTCACGTAGCTCTAGTCGCTGAGCGAACTCGGTCGAATAGAGTCTAGTCGTCTCGCGATTGAACCGGTAGCGACTCTTTCGGGCGAAGATGCGACATCGCAACGACGCGTCGTCTCGCGAACGCGCGCGGTTCGCTGGAAACGACGATAACAAGGAGATTTGCCGTCATGGCGACGCGATCGACGATGATCACCGGCAAGAATTGACCGACGTGTTGGAGGTGATAACCAGAGGTGAGTGTCCACGCGTGTACCGAATCGAACGAATGAATCGCGCGCGGTGTCATCACCTCCCTTTTTTTCGTTTCCTCGTCAGATCTGAACAACACCGACTGCGCCGCTTGTCGCGACGAGGAGCGATCGTCGAGGAGTGACGCCGCGAGAGGACCACTCGAGCGACGTCGGTGCCGAAACCGACAACGAGGTTCCTCCGTCGCGTCGTCTCGATGTCTCGGACGACGGAACTATAGTGCTCGCCGTTACCGAAGCGAACTCCAGGAATCGTCGAAGGCCGAAGATACGGTTCGCTCCAGGATCCGAGCCATCGAGACCGATCTGCTCGCGGTGAGACACGCGTGCGACTGCGACACGTGTCACGAACTGCACTTTTTTTCGACACCGAGCCATCGAGGAATTGGCCGACGCGGTGTTCGCGCTCGCTAGCAACGATGTCGTCGACGAGGAGTGTCGCGGGTTCGTCGACGACACGTATCGCGCGGTGTTCTCGTCCACTTCGGCGCGCCTCAGGGCTCTGAGACGCAGTTTCTCGCGAGACACCCTGTCGATACTGCGCAATGCGTAGTATTTCGATTCGTCGACGCGCGCACCGATGGAGTAATAAAAAACTGGATGGAGTAATAAAAAACGACGGTGTACTACATTGATGCTTTTTTATTTGTCCTCACAGATTTTACGAACGATCATAATCGACACCGCGAATTTCCCCCATCGGACGGGAACTAAGACGACTAAGACGATTCGTTCGATTTCGCTATGACAGCACCGGTTTCAGCATTTTCATCGCTCGCGCCCGCTCGTTCGTTGCTATGGTTACTGACGATAACGACGATTCTCTGTTGCGCGACGCACTACGTCGCGACGAGATTCGCGCGTGCTCGCGAACTCGATCGTAGAGTCGTGTCGCCGCGAATGTTGCACGATTACGCGAAATCCGTTGTCGCTTTCGACGTCGGGAGCGACAACGACGAATCGTCGAAGCGAGCGCTAGTGCATCAGGTTTTATGATTTCGCGAACAGGCGAATCGTTCTGCTGCGCACCGACGGCATCGACACAACGATCGAACGCTCGTTTGCGATTCCTGACACCGATCGATATCACGCGCGATTCGCATCGACGCGAGTATTAAATCGTCGTTATCGCGACAACGCACATCGTCGCGCCGACGACGAACCGCTCGTCCTGACGGATCTAGTGGACGTTCTGGATCGTCGCGACGAACCTCGGCGCCACCGAGCGAGACTTCGAACGGCTCCTCATGAACGCGCCGCTCGCATGGGGCGGTCGTCGATTGCGCGTCTCCGTCGAACCGTCCAACATCGTCGCGCTGCGTTTCGCCGGTGACGACGAGAACGACGCGATTCGATTGCGAATGCCCGAACACTTTGAGTGCGACCCGACGTCGCGCGACGACGGGTCCGTGCGTCTCGAATTTCGCGCGGCGCCCACCGCCGGACCGTGCAGCGACGCTAATGCTACGGCGATTACCTGTCGCTGTACGTCAACAGCGACTCCGTGCCAGCGAAATACTCGCCCGAATATCAACGTGTGGTGCCGTATCTGCGTTGGTTGTGCGCCAGCGTGGACGACACGATACCGACGATCGTGTCGGTGCAGTCGCACGATGGCGCGAACGAGACGAGTCGCTCGTTCGTTAGCGTTTGTGTTTTGTCGTTGTCGTTTCCGCGGTTCTCGCCATTGCCTCGTGAGGACGTTTTGTTCGCGCGGGCGACGCGCATGATCTCGTCGACGTCGCGACGACGACCGGCGCGTTCTCCTCGGCCAATACGGAATCGTCATCGAAAACGAATTGTGCGACGGCGAAGTCGCGGCGGTCGCGCGAATCGCGTCCTGCGATCTTTCCACCCCGTCGGCCAGGTGTTCCGCGCCTCGCAGTACCGCTTCGGCGTGAGACCGTCCGAACTCCCGTATGCTCGCGGGATCGAACGTCATCAGCAGCGACAGCGTCAACGCGTGCAGACACTTGGCGCAACACCGCTTCAACAATCGTCGCACCAACTCGACGGTTCGCGCCATTCTGCGATCGTCGAGCCCGGTAATGCGTCGAGTTCGCTGCAACGTTCCGACCAGATGCGAGCACACGTGCAGACTATCGTTCGTAGCGATCGATTGATACGTGTTGTACGCCACGTTCAGCGATTGTCCGACCAGCACATCGTACACCCGTCAGTCCAGATTGTGTCGCTGTATCATACCGAACATCGTGGAGATGATAGGTCGTTCGTACGGTTCGTTCGCCTCGCGCCATCGATCTTTGTCGAACAGCAGCTCGTACAATTGTGTGATCTCGGCATTGCGCCCGATCTGCAACACCATATTCTGCAGCTCGTCGAAGATAATCAGCGACAGGTTCCATATGTCTACCATAAGTTCGCGCGCGCACTCTACTATAGACCACAACCATACGACCTCCGCCATGAGTTCACCGTCGCGCGGAGACGACGACGATGCGGTAGTGGCGACCGCGTTAACCGTCGACGTTCTCGTCGCGCGACCGATCGACGACGGCAACGCGGGCTCTTCCCCGCTCGAGTCCGCATCGTCCCGATCGTCAAGCTCGCGATCGGTGCTGATTCCGCCGCCGAACAGAGACGCCAATACATCCATGGTTGAGATAACGAAGAACGCGATCGATGCGGAAACAACGGATGATCGCGAGGGCGCGAAACGTCGCTTCGTGAGAACCGGACCGGACGGCGCGGTACGAAAATAACGACGTCGTCGTTACACGCTGTTCGATGGACCGATTCGATGTCTCAAGTGTTGCCTGCCGATTAAAACTCGCTTGTCGTGCACTTACTACAGATCATCCAGAACGCGAATCGTGATCGGTCGAAGGATGCCCTGGCTGTCGATCAAAGTGACGCCATCGCCGTCGTCCGCCGGTCAAACGGCTACGGAATCTAACGAGAACAACGCGGATCCTCGGGTCACGATGAACATCGCGACGAACGACAACGAACCGACGACGGCCGTGCTCGAAATCGACAGCGATTCTCGGGCCGAGACGGTCACAGCCGATCCGCCGACCGACGACCATGCGAGCGACGGCGAGGATGACGACGAAACGCGCGAAGACTCAATGGTTTGACTGTCCTTCAGCGTCGGACTGTGATCGCGACGCATTGTTTCAATTGCGTCGAATGCTCTGCATGGATCGTCATATCAGCGAGGCGTTGATTCGATTGCACGAGCGAGCGCGAGCGACCCTTCCGGTGAGCGCGATGGAGCCGCGGCCATCCGCGTCGTGGACCGTCACGCGCGTCAACATGAACTTCTATCGTTTCGCGCGACGAGACGGCGAACCGACGAGCTCGGAATTCGACACCGCGACGACCGATCGTCGTCAGATCGGAGACGATCGATATTCCGACACGGCGACCGTGCAACGATTGATCTCCGTGATAATGCAAGACGTACAAGCGAAATCTCAACGCGAAATACGTCAGCGGAAGGACCAAACGGCGAACGTGCAACGACCTGGTATCGACGATCGAAGCGTCATCTTCGTGTGCGACGACGATGTCATACGTGCCGTTGAACCGCAGTTGCAATCAGCGCAAAACGGTCGAAGTGTGTTGCGTGTTGCGCACCGAGGACGATTGGTCGACGTTTCGACGATTGTTCGCCAGTGCCGCGAAGCTTCATTCGTGGTCGACGATACCGAGCGCCGACGGTGGTATTCGAGAATGCGCTCGGGACGAGCGTCTCGACGATTCCTCGACCGAGAGTCGTATTCTAGTGATCGGCAGCATCGAGAGGAGAACTCTGTTCGTCGGTGATATCTTGTGAGTTCGCTCTATTGCCGAAACTCGTGTTCGTTAGTGGCAAGAGCTACGTGTACGTAGGAACGAACGGCACCGGTCTGCCGCACGTGTCTCGACTCGAACGCAACGGCGCTCGATTGTTTCGACGACGATTCGCGTACACGGCGAACTTTGTTCTGTATCACACGTACCACGAGAGCGACGAGTCCTTCGACATGAGACAATTCGGTGCGCGCTATCGTCACATGTAGGCTCTGCTGTTTATTCTGGCGCTTGTGAACGCGGAATTGTTCGCCGTTAGCGACGGGCGCAATGCCAATTTGGCGTTGAACATGCAGAGTCTCGGCAAAGCGTACGACGACGTAGGATTGCATATTTTTTCCGAAAACAGTATTCAGCACGTGAAACGAGTCAAATGTGAACGAAGGCGAACTCGCCGGCGCTGTCAAGTTTTCCACCAACAGACACTTGGTAAATCGATGCCTCGGCAGAGTGTCCGAACTGGATATTAACGTGGTCGCGCTGACGCGGCGAGTCGTGTAACGCGCTATTGTGTCGAAAAAATCGTAGCGACGAAATTATAGGTAAGCGGTACGTCGGCATCTTCGGCGAAACGTACAGAGAGCACACGAAGAGCGAAAATGAACAGAGCGCGCGATTCGCTCGGTCGTTTTGTACAACGACGAAGAGTCGCGAAGTTACCGTCGTTCGATTCCGACTCGGATTCGACCGGACCGGTTCCCGCTGGAACGCGACGACGAAGAGTCACGAAGAGTTACCGTCGTCCGATTCGGAGTGTGCCGAACGCTCAGCGACCACATGTAAACGAGGTATAGACCCGCGACTGGAGAATCCGAACGATAGCTCGCTCGAGTCGATTGTTCGGAGTTCTCGCACACCCGCGCGTTCTCGCACACCCGCGCGTTCTCGCACGCCCGCGCGTTTTCGCACGCCCGCGCGTTTTCGTACGCCCGCGCGTTCTCGCACGCGGGTTCGCAAGATCGAGACTTCGAATACAAACTTTGAACGATTGACGCGACCCGTCGGACGTCGCGCGTTCACCGAAGCCTATTCGGACGTGACGAACCTTCGCGACAACAAGAATCTGATCGTCGTTGGACAATTGGTACCGACACCTGACATGCCGACCAGTGTGATGAGTCCGACACCGACCGGATGACGCGAGTGCAACGGCGTATTGGAATACGCGATCGATAGACGTTCCGAAGTGCGTTGGTTGGAACGCTCGAATCGACGACGACACGATTGAAGTTCTCATCGACGTGTTCGTACGAAATAAAGAAACATGATCTGGAACGAATCGTTGAATTCCTTCCTCGTTCTCTGAACGCATTCATATCTGCGCGAGGACGTTCGGACGGATATCGCCGCGTATAACGTAAAGTTACACACGGCGACGAAACCGATAGCCCTTCGGCGTCGGGCGAGCGTCGGTTGCGCACTGAGTAGCGCTGCGATGGACACTGGTATTTGTACATTTTCCCCGCTACAGGTTTGTACCTGTACTGGAAAAACACGTACCTCCTCCACACGCACCTTCTCTCTTTCTCTCTCTCTCTCTCTCTCTCTCTCTCTCTCTCCTCATCGCATCATATTCGAACATTGCTTCGATCGGCATACAATCGCGACTCGACGTTCGACAGCACTTTCGAATGTTGCTCTGCAAAAAAATTTCATCGCGACATACGCGTGATGAAATTTTTTTTCAGAGCAACATTCGAAAGTGCTGTCGAACGTCGAGTCGCGATTATATGCCGATCGAAGCAATGTTCGAATATGGTGCGATGAGGAGAGAGAGAGAGAGAGAGAGAGAGAGAGAGAGAGAGAGAGAGAGAGAGAGAGAGAGAGAGAGAAGGTGCGTGTGGAGGAGGTACGTGTTTTTCCAGTTGGACAAAATTCGAACGGTGGTAAATGGGTCATGCGCGCATTTTGTTTTACCGATGGTGTTAATCGAAACGAATGCACCGTACAAGTTTTGCGGCGAACATCCGAGATGTCGCTCTTCACGAATCGTAATTGGGCGCGGACCGACCGAATCGAACGGGTCTCGGTATCGCGAGCGTGTGGACGAACGAGATTCGTTGTTTCTCCTCTAAGGTCAACGAACGTCGCGACGCGCCGTATCGTTCGTTGTGGAGCGTAACGGACGCTTCGAACAAGATCGCTACAGGTGGTTTTGCTGTAGGACGTTTGCGCGCGATCGCAGCGTACGTGATCCGGCGTGCGAATGCGTGCGTCTCGTGGCGCGCGAACCCTTCGCTACGATAGGTCGTGTTGAGGACGAGGTTGATCCGATCACCGCGCACAGACTGTGCAACGCGTTGCTTCGTCGAGAGACGCGAGATCGCTTTTCAGGCCAAAGCCATTCACCGCTCCCCCTTCCATTTGTAATTTGTCCTCAGAATCAATCCGAATGTTGGGCGCATGTCGCGATCGTGGATATCCAGCGTCGAGACGGACAATGCGCGCGATCGATAAGTCGTCGTCGTGTCACTCGTTCGTCCAATTCGGTTCCGTTTCGTGTTTGGTATTGTACTCCGCGCTCATAGCTCGCGCGCAGTCGATGAAGGAACGCCTTCGCGATCGGGTCGATTCATAAGCGCAATGCCACGAACACCAACCGAGTGGCGCGATCTCGCGAACGAGACGATCGCGCCGTTGATTCGACGGCGCGCGTTATCGCTCCTAGGATGATAATCGGTCTCGAGCGCAATTTGCCGCGAACACTCGGGTGCGCGTATATATTCGCCGGAGCGTGCACGGAGACGCGTCTTCGGCGACAGTGAGAACGACGAAGAGACCGCGACTCGACTCGAGGGAGGTTTCGGCCGATCGCATCGTCACTGCACACCTCGCCTCACGTGTGTTCGTTCGAGCGAGCTGGAACGGCGAGGAACGGGGACCGAGAGTTCGCAAGAAAGAAAGAGACACGTTTCATAAGGACCGCGATTTTCTTTATTATCGCTCATTCGTGTGTTGTTACATAGTAGCTTGTCATGTCACGAGTTGCAACGTGTGCGTTGCGAACAAATGTTTGAGTGCTCTCAGGTGCGCATCGCGATCGAGGCGATTCGTCGGAAACGCGGACATACCGTATATTTGATAGCGCAGTAGTTCGTCGTGCGCCGGATTCGTCGGGTAAATGGCCAAAAGATTGATAAAATTAGTATTGGCCAGAGTGCGTTTTTCATCGGTCGTTAGAGCGTCGCTGTTTCCGCGCACGATATCGCGCAGGCCGCACGGTACTCGAGCCGATGTAGCTCCTCGTGCGGACTCGTCACTGCCGGTGACTGCGTTATCCTGAAGAGCCTGTAGAACAATCGCTTCCTTGTGCGATGGAATTCGTTGATTATCAGAGTCCGTGGGGTCAACCTCGTCGATTCCCACGTTGAAGAAATAATGACGATTATTGTCGCGACGACGAACGGTCGACAATTGCGACACCAGACACGAATCGTCCTCGCAGGCGTAGCAGCGATGAGGCTTCTCGTAATCGCGAGTCAACAAATGGCGACGTTTAGATCCATTCGTCGCGAATATGTCATAGTTGAGAAAGTTCTCGTCGGATCGGTCGCGTATCGGCGATTGTCGTTGCGCTGTCAGGTCTAGATACGCCGCGATGTCCGACAGGTCGTCCGGATCGGTCGATGCGAAGGCGTCCTCCACGGTCGACGAGCGGAAGAGATTCAATCGACGAGCGTATTCGCGAGAGTACTCGTGCACGTTGCGAACATCGCGCGTGTGCAGTCTCTCGCCGATCAGACCAGCGTGAAAGTGATGCTCCGCCAGCGCCGTGTGGTGCGCCGCGAACACCGGCCACGATATCTTCGACAAATGCCACGGATCCTTGTAGCGAAGTCCGCGCAAGAGCACTGCGTAATGCACAGCGTTCAACGACGTGGTGCATATCATTGCTTGATACGCGAGGCTGTATCTATGATAATTGGCCAGTACCTTGTGCATCTGTACATCGTTCAACGTTTGTACGGTATTCCGAGGAGCGAACAGACTCAACGGAGTCGTCATTACGACATGTCCTTTCCACATAGCCATTTCGTACGACGATCGAATCGTGTCGCACAATTTGATGAATTGATCGCCGTTACCTCCGACTCGTTGCACGTGATGTTCCAACATGTTCCATATCACGGTTACGAAAAAGCTCACTATACTGTTCATCTCGCGCCACATCACGGAGTAGACACGATCGTTCTGTTCCTCCGGATAGTCCGTGGCGACAACGTCATCGTGAACTTCCTCGTTGCGCGAGTCTCGCTCGAGATCGTCGAGAGTGCCGTTCGGTGCGCGATTCGCGTCTCGCAATCGTTTGAGCGAGAAGAGCTCAGCGCTTCGGCGCGATCGAAATCGATGTAATTGTATTCGCGCATCGTGACTATCGTGCGTTGCGGCACGTCGACAAAAAACGAAATCTCGCACAATCGCGGAAAGTCGATTCGCCAGAATGAACGCCACGGTATCTCGCGCCAGACGCGTTTCACGTAATCCGCGTCGGTGAGCGACGATAGCGTCGGTGAGTTTTCAGTCTTGAGTGTTCAACGTCTTCGAGACCGGCGATCGTGTCGTCGTTGCGATCTATAGGTTCGACTCGCGAGGACTCTCGTTCCGTGCGAGAGCGATTCATCTCTATAGCAACGTTCAACAACGACGCTTGGGACCATTTGTCGTAATCGTTCAGATGCTGCATCACGACGTCCAGTTGCTTCGAAGTCTCAGATTCGTTCGCGAGTCCGCGACGCTCACGATTGGATCGTTTGGGCTCATCGATCGATTCGTCCATAGCTCGTTATCGGCCATGGTCGACGCGTCGCATTTGCGCGATGTTTCGACTTTTACGATGGTCGATTCGTTGTCGGTTCTGATCGCTGTCGTCGGCTCGCTCGTAACGCTTCGAACTCGGTTAAAAGAAATGTCCAATGGGCGCATGGCTTCGTCCACGAAACGTCTGTTTGCAGTTCGGATGATACGACTTATCGAAAAAAATTAACGTCGCGATATATATATACCCGAACCCCGATGAGCTGAAACGATAACGATGATATCCCTCCTCTTCGCTTTCGCTTCGGTGTGTATAGAGTTCAAAGTTCACGGTCTCCACGATACAACGCGCGCGATTAGGTTTCGAGGTCGATTACGCTCGCCTTCTGGACGAGAACAACATCAGCTATTGCACGTTGTCGCGCAGTACCAGTAAATTACATCGAATCATCGCGGCGTCCGACGAGCGACTGCGGGGCATCGTATCGGGAATCGTTGTCACCAACACGGTCACAACAACCGTCGATGTCGCGACGTTCGCGTTCGCGTCTCTGAGAGTCGCCGTTATCTCAATCACGTTGGATCGACGATCGTCGTCGTCCTCTCGGTGCAACAATTCGCAATTGCCGATATCGCGGTATTCTATCGATCGAGGAGTCACCCGAGTCTCGTTCGATAGACGACGAGATATCTTTGTCGCCGCGGACATAAGTTCCTCGTTCAATGGCAAAATGTGCAATTGGTTCGCGCCGAACACCAGGACGGTTGTACCGTTTTGTGTCTCTCCGATCGACGCTTCTCTCGTCAAATCGCGATCGCGCGAGTCAACGCGTACATTTGCGCTGTACACACGGCAGCTGCTGAGTTTGCGATCTTTCGCGTTCCAGATGTGTTCTCGAACGTAATCTCTCGTGGCCTGCGTCCCGTACCGTTGTACGATCGCGTTCAGACCCACCGTGAGCGCGAACGTCCAGGTGTGCCACGAACACTGTCACGGCGCAACATTGATTCAGCATGCAATGAATAACTCTCGCCGAATGAACATCCTCCGTGGACGCGTTCGGTAACGTCGCTTGAAATTGCACGAATCGCGGCACCTCGAACAATCGCATGCTCGCGTTGGGTGTGCCGTGTTGACCGAACGAATCCAACGTGCGCCCGACCCACCAGGTGTTCAACACACCCACGCGACTAATCTCGTACAACGTAGCGAGCGAGTGCCAGTCGCAACGGATGTAGTTCACTTTCGCGCGATCGGACGACTTACCGCTGCGATCCTCCTCGACGTTCGGTCGAAACGCATAGATTTCATCCCGCGACGACGGTTCTCGATGTTCGTCGTAGATCCAGCGTACGTAATGTTCGAACGAATCTGGCAGCGATCGATCATCATCGCGCGCGACGGTGTGATCGTCGTGCACGTAGCAAAAGTCGCTCGCGTACGTCGCGATACGAGCGGATCGCGTTTGCTCGGCCAGTGGCATGAAATCGACGACGCGACGCAGCGATGATATTCCACTCTCCGTGTGATGCAGTTTCACGTACCGACGGGAGTCACGGCGTTTCAACGATACCGTGGTAGACGCGATCAATCGTCGGGACAGCGGAGACGGCAGTCGCTCCAATGCCGCGAATCCGACAGCGATGGCGCAGCAGTTCAGACGATGTCGCTGGAGCGAGCGGCGCGCGAGATCGCGCAGTAAGAACGCCGTGTCGGTCGAATCGACGTAGAGCGTCGCTGGCGATTCGGATCGATCGAATTGTCGCCGTCGTGATAGAGAGCGCAATGTCCGATCATTCCGTCGCTGATGCGCAGAAGAGCCGACAGCGCGTCGGTCAGAGCGACGTGATCCTTGCGAAAACGTCTCGCACGAACAGCAGTATCGCGCGGCCGCGCCATCGTGGATCGTTCGTAGTCACGGCGTCTCGTTCGTCCAAAGGCGAGCGTATCCACAAGATCGTGTTCACAGCTCCGTCATGTTCGGACTCGACGTCGTCCAGCACCACGAGGTCGCATGACAACGCTACTCCGCAGCTGGAACAGCGCAGATACGAGTCATCCAATCGCGCCATTAACGAATAATCGCTCGTTCGCCACGGATCGTGTCGTGCACGCTTTTTCTCGTTTGCTGTTGCGCCAACGAGACGAACGTGAATTTGCGAAATCACGGACGCGCTAGGTATAAATGGGGGGCCCCTTCGCATCGTCCTCACTGATCACAAAGTCGCGACGCATGACTCTTCTCATACTTCATAGCGACGTGTCGTTCACCATCGGTATGAATCGCAACAACGATATTTGCAACGTCGCTGGTGCAGTAGCACGCGAAGGCAAACGGATTCGAACTATGGAACACTTGCATCAATACGTCAGTAACTACGACATTCAGGCTCGATCGCTGGACAATCTAGCGTTGACCGATCGACGATTGCTTCGAGTCGAAGGTGTCGTGCGGGCAAAGTGGGTTTTTGCGATGTGCGAAGTTGATTGGTGCAGAGTCAGGACGTCACGTCCACGCAGGGTACGTACGAGAACGATCGCGCGCGACTCCCGAGGACCCGACTATATTCGAACTCGCTCCGTTCGTTCGCTCTCTTCCCCACCCCTCCGCTCCGAGATAGAGAATAACCAGAGACGGCCGAACCGTCGACGGGATTCGGGAGGAAAGCAAACGGATGTCGCGCTAGCGTTCGATTCGGACGATCGCCGCGTGATAATTCTCGAAGTGTGCTTTTTTCGTTCGTTCAGCTCCCGATCGAATATCGAACGGACTTCCCATGCCCAACAGAATACAGGATCTCGCCTCGCGTTTGAATCAACACGACTCGTCGTGTCGATGGGACGAACGACGATGACTCTGGAGAAACGCGTTCGACGCTAAGAGATTTTCGCCTCGCGCTGCGACACAGAGAACGAGACAGCCGTGCGGAAGCCCGACCGACCGGTTCGTAAGTCGTTGTATGATGATTTCGGAGAACCGTTCAACCAGAGCGTAGGATCCGTTTCACCGGTGATCCTTGGCGACCAAGGGCCGCACAGAGTTCCCTCGCGCCGTTCGGACGGTTCCCCGAAATCATCATACATTTCGCGGTGTCGGTATACGAACCACCCTGTATATCTAGTGACTTTTACAAGAGGCGTGCGCGCGCGACGAGGAGCAAGCGAGCGCGAACGATGAGCGAGCGAGCGCAAGCGTCAAGAGGCGGCCGCCCAGCGCTCTCTGTGCGCTCATTGGCTCACATGTTTCAATTAATAACTCGATAACTATTGCCAGTTTGACATTATGGTACATGACTTTTCTTCTCGGCTACACCCAATCTACCAGTACACAAAATATTAATGATCATATTCCGGACACTCTGTATATATATCACAATCTTTTATTCATATCCTACATAGCAGAAATATTCAAAATATATCACAAGAATATTCTGAAGATATTGTGATATTCTTAGAATATTCCTGTGATTTATTTCGAGCATTTCTGTTGTGTGGGATATATGTCACATATACAGGGTGTCTTATAACTAACCTGGCAGAGCTCGTGGAGACATAGAGCGGGTTAAGACAAATATAAAAGTCCCATACCGTTTTGTGAGATTCGCAATAATTATCGAGTTATTAATGACAGAAATTAGAGGAATGAGCCCGCATCGAGACGTTATGGGAGGAGTATCTAGCCGCTCAGGCTAGAGAGCACTGCCCAGTCGACAAAGGAACTGTTGCCGGCGCGCGGCGAGGGGAAGGACAACGCGCCAATGTTTATGTCCTTACCTCGCCGCTCCTACATCCCGCCGCACCGCGTCTAAGCTCGCGCCGAAATGGCCGCTGAATATTCGCGATTACAATTACGAGATTATTTTATGAGGTACCACAGATAGCTCATATTGAATTGTAAAGTTCAAGGTTCAAAAGTTCCTTAATCAAGGAAAACATCGAAAAGGAGAAAGCGATAGAGAGCGATGAGATCTACAGAGATTCTCATCGTTTTCTATCGCAATTTATCGCTTTGCTGCATCGGATCCGAAAGAAATGATATCGCGTAAAGATAGAGTACGATGAACACTTTTCATCGTACTCTATTGTACTTTATCGTTAGGAGAATATTTAATTGTTAGAGTATGATAGAATTCGCGTAGAGACTCATCGGGTCCTATCGTTTTATTCAAGTCTACACGGAAAATATGTTTGGTTGAATGTACCAATTTTCTGACGAAATGAGAGAGAGAGAGAGAGAGAGAGAGAGAGAGAACGATTAAGAAATTTTGATTGAGAATAGCACAATTTTGTTTAAGTTAACCATAAACCTTGATGAATTAGACTTAGTGTTAATATTTTCAGTTAATATTTCTCTGTATCGTTCATATTTTATTTGCAAGCTGTATCATGGACCAAACATTTTTGCCATATATCATGCATAAATTGTTGTCTTATATCGTAATTCTTGTCAGTGGTATATTAACGACAGAAGAAACTGAAAGTTCTGTATCGTACAATTGCGAAAAGAGGACCATCGTTGTCAATGGTGCACCAACGATACTCGGCATAAATTTGATTCCTAGGTATAATCGCGATACAACGCAAATCCGTGTGTTATTTTGACACGCATAAATGTATGATTGATTGAAACTTTCTTACACGTTTCTTGTCGTTGAATCGTGCAAAAAAACATTTTATAGTTAAATATTTCACGCATCTCCCTAATTTTTTAATAAGATACTTACCGAAGGAGAACATAAAGAATCAATCGTTAATTCACAATTCCTAAAGTAAGAAATGACACGAACCGACAAGAAAATCCGATGCGATAAATAATAAACTTCCGAAAGGGCAATTAATTTATTTATTTTATTTCAGGGTAGTACAAAAACTATCATTTCCACACCACCTTGTGAGGTAGATAGCTTGGCGCGTTTTATTTTTAAGTGTTTCCTCAGTAGGCCTAATCCACTCTCATTATTTAATTCAATAATTGTTCGAAGTGCCCTCCTTCTGCTTGCAAACAGAGTTCGGCTCTTCGAGTTATTTGTCGCGTCGCACGATGCGCCATGTCCGGCGTGATGGTACGAAAGGCTGCTATAATTGCATCACGTACCTCATCTCTGGTACCATCACGCCTATGCTCGATTTTAGATTTAATATGGCCCCAAACAAAGTAATCGAGCACATTCAAATCTGGCGATCGTGCCGGCCAAATAACGGGGCCACCTCGACCCATCCACCTGTCCGGGAAACGTTGGTCCAAAAATTCGCGTGTTTCGCGGCAGAAGTGCGCGGGAGCTCCGTCATGTTGGAAGATCATTCTCTCTCGAACATGTAGAGGAATGTTTTTCAGGAGAACAGGTAACTTCTGTTCAATAAATACTGCGTACGTCTGCGTCTGACCGTTGAGACGCGGCGGAAAGAAGAATGGGCCTATCTGGAAATGAACAATGGTAATTTTAGGAGAAAAGTTTAAGAGACCAGCGGGAGAAAAGATGTTTTACTTGAGAAGACCACTTATTTTCCATTACTACTTGATTTCCAATTATTCCTGCCCATACATTGATGTACCATCGATATTGGAATGTGCACTGCCGAATAGCGTGCGGATTTTCCTCTTGCCAAAGTAGAGAATTTCGAGAATTGAACACACCGTTCGGTGTGAAAGTAGCCTCGTCTGTCCACATGATATAATCGGGAAACGTTATACTTCGCCGACATTGTGCGAGGAATCCTGTGCATGTTTTGTTCAAAATTATTATGTGTGACAAAAGTGTTGTAAATATAAAAAAAGATTATGAAAATACCTTCGCAGAATTCGACGCGCTGTCTTTTGTCCCTTGGCAAAGGATGTTGCACTCGTCGATAATGATATGGGTGCAACCCACTTTCTTGCAAAATGCGATGCATCATCGTTCGCGATAGACCAAGGTCATGGGCTACACAGCGCACGCTACTTCCAGGATTTTCATAAAATTCCAGGAGCACGTCCTCATTATCTTCCACACTACGTTGAACTGGTGCACCACCATGATTCCGATGATCCGTTAAGACGGAACCCGTTTCTTTCAATCTTCGGATACAATCTGTTATTGTTTGTACACACGGATGCCGCTCACGATTTGGAAATCGCTCCGCGTACGTACGCGCCGCAACGCATGCATTTTCCGCGGCCATTCCGTAGCAGATAATCATATCTGCGTATTCTTCCACCGTAAATTTCATTATTAATGAATGAGCAACGAGCAAGAAGCACGTACGAAACACGTATAAGAAGACACGTATGATGACATACAAGCAAAAACGTGTGAAGAACGAAACATGTAAGGAATGAAAGAAATTGTTGAAAATCGGAGACCTTGCCCGTGCTGCTCTCACATAATAGCATCTCAATTGATAAGGAGATTTGTCGATAAATGGAAGGGTCGATAAATAAAAAAATAAATCCCAAATCGAATGAAATTTACGGCAGAAGAATACGCAGATATTCCGCAAATGTTCTACTTGTCAGGAGGTACCTTGAAAAAAGTGCACGACCAACTATGCGAAAATTCGAGTGAATTCCTTGCAGCATTCCAAGAACTTTTTGTCTTCTGCAATTTCCCCCCAAACCCCACCATTCTCGAGTAAAAAATTCAGAAAGTTTGAAAATTTCAATTTTGGAGGCTGAATAAGTGAAATTAGTTTGCTTTATAAAAAAATGCTTCAGACAAAAGTTTCATTTTTTTTACGTTGAATCGATTGCCGATGTGAAAAATAGGGGTTCCCATTTAAGAAAAAAAAGTTGACCTTGAATGACCTTGAACCCTTCACCTGAGGTCAAAATTGTTGATGGCATCGAATGTCCCACTTAGAACTGAGCAACATTTGTCTGACATTTTTTTCTGGAAAATATCTTCGAATTTTATTCAGCCGGCCGGATTAAAATGGGACACCCTTATATATATATATATATATATATATACAGGGTGTTTGATAGCTGATCATGCAGACGAAAGTTGAAGATAGATTGGGTGTAGCTGAGAAGAAAAGTCATGTATCATAATGTCAAATTGCCAATATTTATCGAGTTATTAATTACAACATGTGAGCCAACGAGCGCGTAGAGAGCGGAGGGTGACCACAGTAGGCACATAGGCATTTGATACAGGCGGAGTCAGCAAGTGGCGGTAGGCGAGCGCGCGCGGCGAGAGGCAACGTAAACAACAAGAGGCGAACGCGCGCGACGAGGAGCGAGCGAGCGCGACGAAGAGCGAGCGAGCGCGAACGACGAGGAGCGAGCGAGCTATAAGGAAGAAGCTATAAAGGAAAAGCTCGCTCGCTTCTCGTCGCACGCGATCGCCTCTTGTCGCTTACGTTGCCCCTCGCCGCGCGCGCTCGCCTACCGACACTCACTGACTCCGCCTGTATCAAATGTCTATGTGCTTACTGCGGTCGCCCTTCGCTCTCTACGCGCTCGTTGGCTCACATGTTTTAATTAATAACACGATAACTATTGCCAATTTGACATTATGGTACATGACTTTTCTTCTCGGCTACACTCAATCTATCTCCAACTTTCGTCTGCATGATCAGCTATCAAACACTCTGTATATATATCAGTCTTATTGTCCGTTAAATAATATAATTTTGTTAAAGTGTTGCCTAATACGTACATTATTTTCCTTATCAGTTATATTGCGTCCTATAAAGTACAATCTAATTTGTATATATTTAGAAGCAACCGCTTTTATTAGATGAATTACGTGATTTTGTAATGGAGTTTGATCGCAAGAATGCTCTTGCAAACTGTGAAATATATTATTCTTTTCAATAATATGATTCAAAACCTTATGTAAAAGGAATACGCTTTAGTCATGTATTTTAATAAATACTTACCGCCACTTTCGCATAAAGAAAAATGGATAACAGTTTCCGCAATCTTACAAATAGCAATTACGTCACTTGAGGGAAGTGTCAATCCCCCGTGATTCTTAATATTAATTAAAGGGCAATCTCAATTTGTTTCATTGCCACAGAGAGCCTAAATTGATAGAATGCTTTACTTGTCACTTTTCACTACAATCATATAGTCTCGGTTGACGGAGAATAATGACGTCTCACGATGTGACAGTAGACCCTAAATATGAGAGACCAAGATGACCAACGATAGATTCCCTTCACTCTTCATGGCCAATACCCTGCGCCTATAAAAGCACTTTATACTCTGTCCATATATTCTTACGTCCATGATTAAGTTATTTCCTCCACTCCCCCAAACAACAGCTCCCCAGGGCTGCGTTCGAAAATCCAACTCTCTGGGTAGAGTAGAGTTAGTTGAGGTTACACTAACAACTCAATTCGAGTAACACCGAGTTAAACAACTTTTCGAACGCATAAAGTTAAGTCAATAACAATGGCGATACATATGGTCTGTTCTTTTCAGCTGCACTACTGAACTGGTGCAATAAGTTGATGTGAGAAAAAATATAGTTGTCTCATTCTAACTTATTGCACTAGTTCCGCAGTGCAGCTGAAAAGAACAAACCAATAGAGTTCGTCAAGACCATTTGTTATTATATGTGACAATAAACAGTCAAAGATTATTAGAAATATTAATAACGGCTATCAGTGAAATTGAAAATTGTGAAACTGAAAATAATGTAGTAAAAAATTTATTAATAGAAGATATTTGTCGAATCCGAGGGAAACGAAAAAAACCTGTCCGTATAGCAGGTTATATCGAAGATATTATACCTCGTTATACGACACATCAGTTTCGGCATCATTTCCGAATGATGCCAGAAGGTTTTGAAGCCGTAGAAAATCGTTTAGGGCAATTATTGACTAATGAGGAAAGTTGTGGACGGCCTGTGATACCTGTACGCGTACAACTGTTGTCAACGATTTGGTTTCTTGCTACACCAGATTCGTTCAGGTATGTATTAAATTTCTAAATAAAATATATATAAAATATATATAAAATTAAGTATAAAGAGTATCTATCTATAATAATTATAAACTTTTTGTTGTAGATCTATAAGTGAAAAATTTAACTTCAAATCTTCCTTACATGACTGTGTGTGCCGAGTTGTGAAAGCATTAAATATTATAGCAAAGGAAGTTATTAAATGGCCTACAGGTGAAAAATTAGAAATAACAAAAGAAAAATTTATGAATCTCGGGCAAACTCCTATGCCTGGTATAGTAGGAGCAATCGATGGGTGTTTTATATTTATAAAGAAACCTAACATTGAGGTATCTCTCTCTCTCTCTCCCTCTTTCTTTTCTTTCCTCTTTCTTCATAGCTTTAAATCCTTTTCTATTTGATTAAAAGACTACATTTAATAGTTTGGTTTTTTTTAACAGGAATTTGCTATTCATTACAAAAGCAGAAAGCTACAATATGCTATAGTTCTGCAAGCAATTTGCGATGCAGATTTGCATTTTGTAGATTGTTTTGCAAGTTATCCAGGATCGGTAGGAGACTACCGAATTTTCCGGAACTCTGATATATATCAGGTGTAGTAAAAAGAAATCCATTATTTTTGCATGAAACTGAAGGCTTTAATTAGAATATGTAACGACACAAAGATTTTTGTGCCGTTACGCTGACTGCCGCCTAGTAGCACGCGACAGTCAGCTGAGCGCACACCCCCCGACCCGCGCTGACACCGCGCCGAAACATCGCGCTCGGCCGAAGATGCCCGAATACCCGGCAACGACGCTCGGGCACGATCGGCCGCCGAACCGAGCGAGCGGCCCCGCCGAAGTTATTCGGCAAACGCCGCATAATCACGATTAATTCCGATTAAAAAGGAATTAACTCCGATTAAGGGCGAAGAAAACCGAAGCCCCAAAATCTCGGGTATATAACCCCGGCAGATTTTGACAAGAAGAGAGTCTCCAGAGTTCCGTCTCCACGACTAGTTCTTTCCAAGAGAGGATCAACCGAGAAGCTTCTGCCGAAATTCGTAAGACGCCAGGAAGGCCAGAGCTGATCAGCTGGGAGTTGACGCGTCGGTCCAGCACACCCGGAATCCTCCCATCGCCCGTACCCCTCGACCCCCGGGGCGACCAACGCCGCGGCCGAGGACAAAAGCGAGCGCGACGTGTCGCGACGCGTTCTTGCGCCGTTTTTTTCAACCCGTCGTCAAGTCGCGTGCCGAATCCCGCAAACTAGCGCTTTAAACCACACCGGAATACACATCGCGCGGTCACTAAGTCAGCGGCTCGACCCTCATGGCGGGTCAAGCGCCGGCTGAACTAATTACCGAAAGTAAGCTCCAAGCAAATCGCTCACCAACCACGGTGACCCCGCGGGGCTCGTAGTGTCCGCGGAAACGATTCACGCACTCCTCTAACACCCAAACATTGGGACGTCGCGCCGCAACACGCGGTCGTAGCGTGCGACCAAATAAAGACTTATTGTGTTATACTTATTTTGTCTTCCTTTATTGACACATACACACACCACACACACCTTCACCTGAAAATCTTTCCTGTGGTCGGCTCGCAAACCGCGATCCAAGCCACAGGGCCGGATCTACCCGAAACAACCGAGCCTGGAGGCACGACCGTTACATGGCGATCCTGCCAGGATCCGGCAGTTAAAGGGAAGGTGTGTGTTGCACGATAAGTGGAGACAAGGGAACCAACGAAACTCAAGATGAGTACCGCCCCAAGAGCCTGGATACAAGAGCTCAATAAGGCGGAAATTGGTCACCGACTCGGTCAGTATGGACTGGACACGAGCGGCACTATCGATGACCTCCGACGACGCCTCCGCCGTTTCGTGACCGAGAACCCCGGATTATTCCTCACCCGACCTACCGACCGACGGGTGCTTAGCCCCCTTCATATACCCAGTGCCGCCAGCACGGAGGACGAACAAATACCAGGATGGGATCCGGCGGACAAAGCCCCCACCGACGCAGAGGCAATCCATGAAATCCATAAGTGGGATTGCAAGTTTACAGGGAAGGACCCGCTTAACTTTTTAGAACGGATTGATGAGCTCCGTGTCTGCTATGGGCTTACCACCAGACAGCTGTTTTGGGGAATTCCAGAGATGCTGCGGGGAGAACCGCTACTCTGGTATCGGAACCACCGTCCTGGCTGGCACAACTGGGACGATTTCTGCGCTGCTTTCCGCGAGCATTATCTACCGCCTCGATACCGCGAGGAAATGCGACGCCAAATCGTCGAGCGTCGACAACGGCCCCACGAATCATATAGAGAGTATGAAAATGCACTACTCACCTTGATCCGACGCAGTGGCGACGACGACGAAATAAATAATACGCTGGGCCGTCTATACGATAATCTAGACCCAGGCTATAAAATGTTCCTCGGAGCCTATGAGGCACGGGATATCAAGGACCTCGGCCGGCTAGCCCGCAAATACGAGGAACTGACCCGACAGCAACGCGTCCAGGGGAAACCCCCACGGTTAAGCGGACCCACCGTAGCCACTATGGCATACGATCGCGAGGCATGTTGCTGGCGGTGCAAACAGCCCGGACACCAGCGACAGGAATGCGATCAACCCGCCATTAAGTTCTGCTCGCGATGCGGAAAAGAGGGGGTGCTCACAAAACAGTGCCATCCGCCACCGGGAAACGCGGGCGTGACCGAGGACGGAGCGGACACTCCCCGGTCCCACGCATAACATACACGCCGCGCCCCAGTATAACCGTGCGCTACCAAAATCGCCCTTTTAGGGCACTAATTGACTCTGGAGCAGAAACCTCCCTGGTAAGCGCCGAAAGTTTGAGGCCCGAGGATCAACCCCTCGGACCCAGCTCATGGGTAACCTTAGCCAACGGCACCCGGGTTGCCACCTGCGGGTCCACCCATCTAATATTTTGGGTAGGAACGCAACAGTTCCATCACCGTTTTACGGTCATGGAGAAATTGACCACGCCAATTATTATCGGCATGGATTTGTGGTCCCGCCTCGGACTAACTCTACAACCCCCGCCCCTCCCTACCACCGACCATACCCGTACAGTTGGAGTAGTCGAGGCGTTCAGACAACCAATCGCCACAACAGACGACGAGCAACTACAAGTTTTTCTGCGGTCGGAACTAGGAAAACTCAACACCGTCTCCGGACCTACCTCCGCTATCCAGCACGAAATTCGGTTACGCCAGGGGATCGCGCCGATCAAGCAGCGATACCGACCCCGGAATCCGGCGATGCAACGCATCATTGACGAGGAAGTGCAACAGATGGAGGAGGACGGGGTGATTGAACCGTCCAGCAGTGCCTGGAGCTCCCCGGTGGTACTCGTAAGGAAGAAGGACGGCGGTTATCGATTTTGCATTGACTTTCGGAAAGTCAACGAAGTCACCGAAAGAGATGCATACCCGTTGCCACAAATCACAGCTACCCTGGATAAACTGCGAGGGGCCAAATACCTATCCACCTTAGACTTAAAGAACGGGTACTGGCAAGTACCGCTCACTCCGAACAGCAAGGGAATCACAGCTTTTACGGTACCCGGGCGCGGACTCATGCAGTTCCGGGTATTGCCATTCGGACTACACTCTGCCCCCGCCACCTTCCAGCGATTGGTCAACACTGTCCTCGGCCCGGACCTCGAACCAAACGTGTTGGTGTACCTCGATGACATCATCGTGCTGAGTAACACCTTCCAGGAGCATCTCACTCATTTACGTGAAGTGTTTCGTCGCCTTCGGGAGCCCGGCTGCGACTCAACGTCGACAAATGCCAGTTTTGTTGCGCCCAGATAAAATACCTCGGTCATCTGATCAACAAGGAAGGCATCCACACCGACCCTGGGAAGACCAGCGCTATTGCCGCATGGCCCACACCCACCAACGTGAAGAAAGTGCGACAATTCCTAGGCCTAGCATCGTGGTACCGCCGCTTCGTACCGAATTTCTCCCGGCTCGCAGCCCCACTCACGCGGCTGACCAAGAAGAAAGAACGATGGAGGTGGCACGACGAGGAGGCCGACGCCTTCCAACGACTAAAAGACGCTCTCATTACCGCACCAGTGCTGACCTGTCCAGATTTTGCGCAACGATTCACTCTCCAAACCGACGCCAGCCAGTCCGGCCTGGGAGCCGTACTGACCCAGGAGACTGAAGAGGGAGAAAAAGTCGTCGCCTACGCCAGTCGAACCCTGAACAATGCCGAAAAGAATTATAGCGCCACCGAACTGGAGTGCCTGGCCGTGGTCTGGGGCATCCGCAAGATGCGCGAATACCTCGAAGGGTACACATTCACCGTCCTCACCGACCACCAGTCGCTGAAGTGGCTGCAGAAAATTGAATCACCGACCGGCCGACTCGGACGTTGGAAGTTCGAACTCCAACAATACGACTTCGAGATCCGCTACCGACGCGGATCCAGTAACCAGGTAGCCGATGCCCTGTCCCGAGAACCTGAAGTGGCCGTTATCACCAGCCATCCGACCTGTTCCTGGTACGAGAACCTCAAGGCCCAGGTCACCGCACACCCAGACGCACATCCCGATTACGACCTGCGAGACGGCCACGTGTTTCCGACATTTTCTACATAATCTCGACTTCCGGGAAGTGCCAACCGCCGCACAATGGAAGAGATGCCTACCGACAACCGAAAGAACATTAACGCTCAAACGAATGCACGACGATCCCGCGGCCGGACATCTCGGCATCGCCAAAACCATCATACGCATCGGCGAACACTACTACTGGCCCGGCATGGCCCGCGATATCGCCCAGTATGTCCGAAAGTGCCCCACCTGTTTAGCACACAAAGCCGGACAACAGAAACCACCCGGCCTACTCCACGCCACAGCAGTGAAGCACCCCTGGGAGCAGGTGGCCATCGACTTGGTGGGACCCTTGCCACGTTCTCGTCAAGGACACACGTGGTTACTTACCATGCAGGACCGCTTCACCAAATGGCTGGAAGTCAAAGCACTTCGAGTGGCAACGGCCCCAGTAATCGTGACCCACATCATCGACATCATTATTTATCGACACGGATGCCCGGACACCATTATCTCCGACAACGGCCCACAGTTTAGTGCCAAGGAATTCCAGGAGATGTGCAAAATTTTGGCATCCGCCACCGCACCACACCTATCTACACACCACAGTGCAATCCCGTGGAGCGTACCAATCGCACTATCAAAACAATGATCGCCCAATATATCGATAAAAAGCATCGCCGCTGGGACGAACACTTGGGCGCCCTCCGATTCGCATTTAATACCGCCCAACATGACGCTACCCGATTCAGCCCAGCGTTCCTGAATCACGGACGCGAACTGGCCCGACCACACCAAGAAGACCGAAGGGACAAACCTCCCGTTCCGCCACCCTCACCGTGGCGAAGGTACTAACTGAAACACACGAGCTCGTGAAAAATGCATCTCGCACAAGCATTTCAACGACAGGAATCTCATTACAATTTACGGAGGAGAGCATGGCGCCCACAACTCGGAGAAACAGTGTGGAAAAAGGAACACCTTCAATCCGACAAGACGAAGGCATTCAATGCCAAACTTGCGCCAAAATATAGCGGACCGTTCACCGTAAAGAAAATACATTCTCCAGTAATCGTCGATTTGAAAGACGAACGAGGCCGAATTTATAAAAACATACACGTGCACGACATGCGCGCCGCACCGAGCAAACAAAGACCGAGAAATCAACACGATCACGTTCCCAACAAACGATAACGAACAAACGACCAGACCCAGAAAGATTGACCGATCCCCCGAAGCAAAGCCGTAATTCGAGCCCTTACACGACTATAAAAGCGGAGAGATCAGGCATTGCGGGACAGTCAATCGTTAATATGGAGCTAGACAAACTATAACGACGAGCTGGCCTGAGGCTTCTGCTCAAAAAACCGACGACGACGCCCCGCCCGTATGCGCCGGGTCACGGAGAGACTGCGGAAAAGGGAAGCCCGCCAGACCGAGGGGACCTCTGCCGAGCATCACCCCGAAGATCCAACGGACCACCGCCAGCACTTCCGGCACCCGCAGCGGCCCCGCCGACGGTCATCCGCGTCTCAACGACCGGGAAACCACCCACCGCTGGCCACCCCTATAACCGCCAAGCCCGGTCCTAGCCTTCCAGAGGAGCGTTCAAGGAAACCCGACCACCCGGAAAAGGAGAGTTGGCAAAAGCCCGCACCACCAACGCTCGAGACGCCGAATCGGCCGGCCGAGGCAAAAGGGCCCCGAGATTCGCCCAGCGCCACCGGGCTTGTACGTTGGCACGAAGACGCGAAGATCGAGGCCCCGCACGAGCCCCGCTTCCTCCGTGTATCACCACGACCACCAGGCGGACTATTACGGTTCATCACGCTCGAACGAGCAAGAGGAGGGTTCCTCGACGGCCCCCAGCGGCCGCCGCCACCGCGGCGGACATGCCACTGCTGGGACGACGAACGACCACCATCTCCAATCAGCTCAACATTCCAGCCGGGACCGGTGATTTCAGGAGTTAACGTGCCGTTCAGAGGCACCATAGCGACTCCCTCCGGACACCCCGCCACGCGCCAAGCCAAGGGTGAACCCTCCATCCCCAGCCACCGGGTACAAGGCCCCGCACTACCCCACACATTCCACTCTTGCTGCCAACCGCGCGAAACTATGGCACGTGCCATATTTTTCCGTCGGGTCTGCGCGGGAAATACCTCTCACGGACGCTGGAACCGGACAGGTGGGAACGCCTGCGGCTTCACGCGCACACGGGCCATTGCCGTACCAGCCACCGTATCCCCCGGTTTAAAAGCTCAGTGCCAAGAAGGAGGAAAACAAGGCTTAATTAAAGTATGTAACGACACAAAGATTTTTGTCTGCCGTTACGCGACTGCCGCCATAGTAGCACGCGACAGCTCAGGCTGAAGCGCACACCCCCCGACCCGCGCATCGGACACCGCGCCCGAAACATCGCGCTCGGCCGAAAGAGTGCCCGACTACCCGCAACGACGCTCGGGCCACGATCGGCCGCGAACCGAGCGACCTGCGCCCCGCTCGAAGCTATTCGGACAACGCCGCAATAATCACGATTACATTTCCGATTAAACAAGGAATTAACTCGGATAAGGGCGAAGAAAACCGAAGCCCCAAAATTTCTCGGATTATAAACCCCGGCAGATTTTGACCCAAGAAAGAGAGGTCTCCAGAGTTCCGTCTCCACGACTAGTTCTTTCCACAAGAGAGGATCAAACCGAGAAGCTCTGTCCGAAATCGTAAGACGCCCAGGAAGGCCAGAGCCTGATCATGCTGGGCATGTGTGACGCAGTCGGTCCAGCACAACCCGGCAATCGACTTCCAATCGCCGCTTACCCCTCGAACCCCCGGGGCACCCACACGCCGCGGCCTGAGGAACAAAAGAAGCGCGACGTGTCGCGAACGCGCTCTTGCGCCGGTTTTTTCACGACCCGTCGTCAAAGTCGCGTGCCGAATCCCGCCAAACTAGCGCTTTATAAACCACACCGGAATACACATCCGCGGCACTAAGTTTCAAGCGGCTTACGAACCCTCATGGCGCGGTCACACGCGCCGGCTGAACTAATTACCGAGAAGTAAGCTCCAAGAGCAAATCGCTACCAAACCCACAGCGTGACCCAGCGAGGGCCTACGATAGTGTCCGGGAAACGATTCACCGCACGTCCTTCTAACACCCAAACATTGGCGACTCGCGCCGGCAACACGCCGGTCGCCAGCGTGCGACCAAATTAAAAGACATTATTGTGTTATACTTACCTTTTGTTCTTCCCATTTATTGACACATACACCACACCACAACACCACCTTCACCTGAAAAATCTTTCCTAGGGTGCCTGCTCGCAAACCGCATCCAGAGCCACACGGCCGGATCTACCCGAAAACAACCGAGCTGGAGGCACACACATACATCAGCTAAGTAAAAAGAATCCAGTTATTTTTGCATGAAACCTGAAAAGCTTTAATTTAGAACATAGATACTATAGTTAGAATGATCCGCATTCATACCGGTAAATATGCGCCGTTGTTCGAATAACTTGTTGCCATATTTGAAGTAATTTTCATTATGCCTCTCTCATAGAAGCCCTCGTCCCTATTGGCAAACAAATTGGAGACAGTCGATTTTCACAAGTCCTCTCTTAAAGCGAATTTTTTCACCAGTAAAATCTGTCGCCATAGGCACAGGAACAGATGGTAATCACTGGTGCCAGGTCGGACCTATAAGGTGGATGCATAAGAACCTCCCAACCAGGCTCCCGGAGCTTCTGTGGGGAGTCACTATTGACGTGTGGGCCTGGCGTCTGTCACTGATGGAAACACAACTTTCCCTCCTATTGGCCACAGCTGGCCGCTTCATGGGCGATTGCTTCCTTACAGACGGCTCCAATTGGTTGACAGTACAGTTTCGAGTTAAGAGTTTTGCTGTCAGCGGGAGCAGCCTCAAATAAGATAATTCCTGCCCAATCCCAGTCAAACACACAGCAAACCTTCCTGGCGTAATCCTGGCTTGGGCCACCGTTTCCGCCGGCTCACCGCGATTCGACCACGACACTTTTCGACTTAGACGTTGTAGTCAAAGATCCACTTTTCATCACCCAGCTGGGGAACCAACCGCCTTCAGAAATGGGTCGATTTTGTGCGATTTAAGCAGCGAGCATCGCACGATGGAAATCTCAGGCTCCATGAACAGTCTTTTTTTCAGAACTCGTGAGGCACCCATACATCGAGGCTTCCTTTTTGTATCCAGTCTTATTCACAATGTTTCCAAGCGGCTGTTTCTTGTGCAATCTTTAGCTCTTTGGCAATCCAAACAGTTCTTACATGACGGGGTCGGACCTCGACATTGTCCAGGATTTTATCGATATTTTCGCACAAAGTAGGCCTTCCAGTGCGTGTGCATCTTTGAATCGAAATTACCGGAACGGGCGAATCGACGAAAACAACAAATTGCGCATCGATATGGCTGTTACGCAGATACTCAGGACCATAAACACTATTCACATTTTCAGACCGACCACTCTGTCTTTTGCGTTTCGCCTTTATCGATGGCACAACCACTGTAAAATATAGCAGTATTTTTCTTTGCTAGTGGTCCCATTTAGATGCAGCGGCTCAAACAACGAACTGAGTCAAGCTAATCACAAAAACTGTCAGAAAAGTTTTTTATACGAAATCTCATCTGTCTAACGCCACCTATGATCTAGTGGAACACACCGAGATCGGACCTTATACAAACGCGAGATTACAGATAACTTAAAGCCATCTATTGGAAAAATAATGGATTTCTTTGTACTACATACCTGAATACAAAACGAGCTTCAACCAATAATTCGATTTTCTTGCTATACTTCACGGAAAATGAATCATAATTTGGTGACAAGCATATTCCGGTTTTAAAATGGTGTATTCCAACCGTTTTGAAACAATGGGCATCTTACAGAAGTAAGCTTCAGAAAGTTATTATTTATGAGATATATTTAATGGAAAAAACTATATTTTGAATACTCGTATTAATCTGTTCATATTTGATAACTTTCTAGCTTTCATATTTGATAACTTCGGAAGCTTCCTATGGAAAAAGTAGTTATG